>NW_026731945.1:527500-698512 GCF_028476545.2 Physella acuta | reverse complement strand
TTAACTGCTTGCTTTAGGAACACTGTTTCTGGGTTGGGGTGGGGGTGGGGGGGGGGGAGTGTTGAATTTGTATAACTAAAATTAATTTGGTCGTTTAACTGCTTTGTCTCGGTAATAAAATGTCTTTAAGTGCTGAGTGGTAAGGGTGGTTTTTTTTCATTTGTTACATGAAAATTGATTTTATAGCTTTGATGATTTCTCTCGTTATACATTATCTGTTGGATGTGTCTTTGATGTTGTTATATTAAAATTACATTAAATAAATTTGGTCGTTTAGATGATTACTTCAACATTATACAATGTCTGTGAGAGGGTGTGTGTCTTTGATATTGTAAAATCAAAATTAATTTAGTCTTTTAGATGATTTCTCCAGTTTTATAATATCTATGGGAGGAGTGTTTTAAAATAAATTCAACTGCAATTTATTTATGTTTTTTATTAATTAATTAATTTATTTATTTTGGGGGGGGGGGGGGGAGATGCTGGCCTTTTGTGACGCTTCGTTATAGAGGGGATTAGGGGGGGGGGGGACAGTAAAAAAAAAAGGGTAACGACATGTATGGATAACCCAATATGCCAATCAACGTTACCATTTTTTGTGTTGTTAATTGGTGCAATTGGTCTAGCTCACGATATAGCACGATAAGGAATACCGGCCAGCTTTGTAAAATTTAAATTACAACTTCAAATAATAATGTATTAAACTTTATGAAATGTGTAAGGGAATAGCAATAATTAAAACGAAAATTAAAACCAACATATAAATCTATGGCTTTTAAATTTATTCTTAGATAAACTAAACCATCAAATCGATTTAGAATATGAAAAAAAAATGTCATTAAAAATGCATGAAGTGTTGGAAAATATACATTTTATCGCTTTAAATTACAAAGCTCATTATGGTATACTAATTTTAAATACTAGACCTAGTTAGCAATATCAGAATTGAACGTTAATGTATAATACTTGCGCTCAAATCACACCAACCGGGAAAATCCGTTCAAAACAAAACACACTCAAGTTGTTTTTCCCCCAGACTTCACGTGATTCGGTGTTCAGCAAAAGCACGTTCAATGCCGGTGTTTTTAAACTTTAAACCAATCGCCAAGGCCCGCAACTATGGCCCACTTTCTCCTCTGCCCACACAAGGCGAGACACAATATTGGACCGGCTCTCAAGATAGAAGTTTACCGAGTTTAAAAATAAATCCTTGGGAAACCCCTAGCCCTTACACAAATAAACATTACAACTGAAATTGGAAGACTACAACCTTGCAAGAAAATAAATATAGATGAAACGATTAAACAACAGTGTACTAAAATATTGTAGGTGAATATTTTACTTTATTTGTTAATGTAATATTTTAAAAATAAATATTGATAGTGAACACGACAAGAAAATCGTCTGCTAAAACCCAAACACACGTTGCAGATAACACAACAGTTGTCCAATTTTGACTCACCGGTCTAGAATGTATTGACAATTTTCAGCACATCGGATTATCTTTGAACAACAATAATAAGATTAAGCACATAATCCACATGCGATAAGCCGTGGCTCTAGTAGATTTTGTGTTCGTACTAGAAAGGCGTTAAGGTAATGCTGGTCCATTTATCGTAAGGGGAAAAAAATCAATGAATTAATTATAGCCGTAAGGGACAGTCGCGTGCGGCTGGCTAGACAGCCTGCGCAGACAAGCGTGTACTCGATACTAATAATCGCATTAGAATTACAATAGTATAAAATGGGGAAACTGACCGTAATGGAATCGATTTCTCAGTTGCGGTTCGAGGTGTGGAGATGGAGGCTGGGAAGCTGAATATCATCTAAAAATAGAATCAAGACGGGGTTTGACGGCCTTGAAACATGACGCGAGTGAGATTTAAATACAGTGTTTGGTGGTGGATTGAGGACAGTCAAAGCTTGTCAAGGGGATGATTTGACCTCAGTAGCCGAGTGTCTGCAATTTGTCCTCATCAGTTCAATGCACACAAAAATTTAACAAACAATTATAGAAGTGGCCTAGTCTTCCTGTTTGTGGCGTGTTGTATTTGCCGAGATGAGATAGCAACCTACGTAAACATTTTAAACACGAGGCAGAAATGATAATTTTTCATAGAACTGTACCTAATAATTATGGGATGGCGTGGTCAAGCAGTCTACTTCTTTTCCGAGAGTTTCGAGTTTGGATCCCGTGCCTGAGCCCGAAAGAACGTCCTTTAAGACAACACAGCTCTGTCGGGTAATTGGGGACAAAGTTTCTTCCAGGAGCCACCCCCCCCCCCGAAGAAAGTCTACCGTTCCGCCCCCCCCCCCCCCAATGAAATAAAATGTATATTTTTATATATAGAAAATATATACTTTTAACAGTGTCCGCCCAACGGACATTTTAGTCTGCCCCCCCCCCCCCCCGAAAATTTCAAGTGCCCCCCTACCCCCCCCCCCCCCCCCGGAGAAAAAAGTCTGGAAGAAACAATGCATGGGGAAGGTAAAGACTGCTAGCCTTATTTCAAACAATAATATCCCTTCACATGCCAATGCAAGATAAATCAAGGAAGTTTGTCAATATGGAGAGGCATTATCGCTGTAAGCAAAGGCTTCAACCACGAAGTAAATCTTAAACCTAAATCTAACAACAGAAGTTAATCTAAACCCTAAATCTAACAACAGAAGTTAATCTTAACCCTAAATCTAACTACAGAAGTAAATCTTAACCCTAAATCTAACTACAGAAGTTAATCTTAAGTGTGTGATTTCTTTTGATAGTGGTTGTGTCATAAGGTGTGCAGGCACCAGATCGTGTACTGCAAGGGTTTCTTCCTGGCATCTCTTCGTGTGTGTGGGGGGGGGGGGGGGAAGGAGAGCCCCCCGAAGAAAATCTACCGCCCCCTCCCTCGAACGAAATGGATTTTATATAAAAAAATATATACATTTAACAGTGTCCGCCCCCTCCACCCCGGAAATTTTAGTCCCGTCCCCCCGAAAATTACAAGTGTCTCCCCCCCCCCCCTCCGTAAAATAAAGTCTGGAAGAAACACTGTATACTGATTTCAAGGAGTTAACATAATAATATAGTTAAGCTAGCTATTTGCACGCTTCGTACTATCTTGAACGCCATGCCTTATGCTCGTTATATGTTCTTTATATGTTAGAATAACTAATCAGTAATGAGTGTTGTAGGTTTGCAACGGGATTCACTTAAGGGTTAAAATAAATTTATCCGGTGACGTTCTACTACAAACGAGTATATCTGAGTTTATTTCTTTAACGAAAACCTAACAGGATATTTTTTTCGTCAAGCATATCAGTCCAGACTCTCATTCTTATTATTTAGTCTTAAACTAAACTAATAAAGTCAAATTTGTCAGATAGCATAGTCGTCGGTCGGTCTTAACCAACGTGCTAAGTTTGAATCGAATCGGTCCGTTAGAAGTGGTCGAAATTTTGCTCGGCAGTTCCGATCCAAAGCACGATAGACATACAGACACAGAAAGTTTAATAAAAGTAAATAAAGAAATGTTTTTTCTTATAGTGCTTACTATTTTTCTCGGATAATTTTGAATTGATAATAGAATGAATTTTTTTTTTTTCAGTCTGTGAAGATATTAAAAGTGAGTTAGACCGTCAGGTTTAAAAAAAAAATGGAAACATAAGGACTTTATTTCTAGTATGAATGAGCAGGCAAGAGTAGGACCTTAAGTGTGTATCAGAAATGGCAAATCACAATACACAAAGTATTGATTTCTAAGGGTCTTAACACGGCGATTAAATAATGATGTAAACAGCCTTGAAAAAGGTGAATAGTCTTATTTTGTTTTACAGAATAATTCCCTTGACACTTTTGAAACAAAATTATAATGATTTGCTGAATCTCCAAACGTTATGTTCACTGTCACAATGGTTGCTAATTTACACTTTCAATAATTAAGAAATTAAGAATTTGATACAGCTAATGTTTTTTGGTTAAAACTAGAGTAAAATTATATTACCAAAATACTTTACATTTAAGATTAGTTAAATATTCTTACACCAAACTAATATTTACTTATAATATTTTACTAAAAAAGTATTAGTTTATTATACCTAAATTAAATTGCATTTATAACGGCGTGTCGGAGGAAAAAGTAGATTTTTTCCCTTTAAAATATTAAAAACATAAATGGGAAGTAACTAGAACAAATTATTAATCTCCCCTAGATCTTTTGCATGATTGCACTGCTTCTAACTATAGCCTACTGACAATTATTGTAGTAACTACTATATTAATTGTTTGTTCATGGAAATTGTATGCAGACTTACGTATACATATTTTTAATTCAATGGGTAGGTTTGTTTACCTGAAAAAGTGTATTCAATCTTAATGTTGTTTAGAAAATGCTACTTGTTGTTATTATACTGTAAGCGGGGCTGATTGTAACGATTGAAAGAGTTTATTTCAAACTACATCAGGAAAGAATATTTTTCCCATAAAAATTACCAATACCTGCATATATTTAGTTGATAAATTATAATTTTTATGGTCGAATATTGAAAAAACAAACAGAATGCTATCTTCAAGTACCGTTTTTTTACCGTCATCTGAATTTTATATTTTGCGTAATCCATTTTTTTGTTGCTAGCTATACCCATGACAAGTTTTAAAATCACAGTAATACGTGTAAGCCTTTTGTTGTGTTTCAAGAATTGGAATTTGCAAATTAAAATAATTAAAATAATTTTCAACATATTTGCTTGCTTCTAAACTTAGCACGTATTTGCAATTAAATGATCGTTTATAGACACACTGATTGCGATAACTATTGAATAGAAATTTTCAGGTACGCATTCGACGAGCAAATTTGTCGCAAATATCTTAAGATATTATCATAAGCTAGTTGTATTTACCAATTTAAAATTAACAGCTGTTCAAATGCGACTAGATTTATAATATTACAAAAAAAAAAAAAAAAAAAAAAAAAAAAATTAGAAAAAAAAACCTCCAGCAAGTGTCATTTCTGACTACGGAGTATTTGACCGAGGATATTTTAATCAATTTATCAAAGAGATATGCTAAATCTCAATTTTCGCATTTTTCGCAATTTACGCAATTTTCATATTTAGTACTAAGCGGCAAAAGGTGCTGCTGTGCTAAGATTTTTTTTTAATTTATAGATGTTTATAAAATGCATTTCGCATTTTATAAAGTACAAGCTTTTCGCGCCATCTCTAGCACTCGTCCGCGCCTCTCCACCTCCCCTCCCCTCCCAAAGAGACGCCCCTCTCAATTTTAACACTTCTGACGTAGAGTAACTGTGGAGAACATTCGAGAACTTCAACTACTAGCTACAGATCGAATAGCTTCGATTTTGAGGTATCCACTTCCCTCACTCCCCGCTAGTCCCCTATAGGCATGATATGGTAGTTATGCAATAAACAGCTAAATATCGTTTTACTGCCTTATTTCCTTTTTAAATATTATCTGTCGTTTTAAAATAAAAATCAGGAATCGGCGTGGTCGAGTCGGTAAAGCTCATGGCTGCTAAACCGAAAAGTCTCGAGTTCGAACCCTCGGTCCATCTGAGGCTCGTTAGCTGGGAACAGCCACTCTTCTAGGAGAGACAACTCCAAAAGCAAATACAAAAAGAAAAGCAGGCTGAAATCGGAGTCAACGGCCTCAATGGCGCATAACCAGTTGACACGTATTCCTAATTGTGTTGGAGGGGATCCCTTCCAACACTAACAATTAAGAACGAAGAAGAAAAATAAAATCAAGACTATGCTTTATATTCTTTTAAGCGAGAGCAGATACTACTTAGAACCTTTGAAGTACTTAGTTACAAGTTGCATTCGGCATAAAGCAAGTATACATCACGAAAGTATACGATCACTCGCGGTTCCCTTATGTTATTATTTGATTAAAACGTATGAATTTTAGTTTGTTTCGCTTCTTATCAAGGTATCAACTCATTTTATTATAATAAATAAACGCCGAATTAACTTCAGTAATGTCAGGTCAAGAAAACGATGACAACTGATATAACGCTTGTGAGTTTTTATTATTAGAAGTCCAAACGCGCGACACAACCATTATATATATATATATATATATATATATATATATATATATATATATATATATATATATATATATATATATATATATATATATACACATATATATATATACACACATATATATATATACACACATATATATATATACACACATATATATATATACACACATATATATATATATATATATATATATATATATATATATATATATATATATATATATATATATATATATATATATATATATATATATATATATATATATATAATACATGCATGTTAAAACAAAGATTTCTAGTGCAAGCAAGAAGTCGGTAGGAAAGTAAAAATGACAATCGAGAGAAACATTTAAAACCTCTAAATATCGAAGTCTGACCTGTTACCCTTTAATACCCCCCCTTCTCCCCCTTTTTTTCCCTCTCCTTAATCCGCCACTGCTTCACGTTGTACACTAATCTAAACAAAACACTAACTATACCATATAAAAGCATAGGTATACAGAATTTGAGCCTAAAAAATCGTTGTTTAGTTGTTGTTTTTTTCTAAACGGCACCACATATAGTATCCCTATTTTTTAAAAAAGAATCAGATTTGGAAAAAGTGAAGTTAATTATAACTAGAATTAAACCTTATTTATTGTAAGCCTATCTCATAAAACGTCATACCTGCTATATTTATTCAACAGAAACCTGCAGTTTTCTATAACTGCAGCCTGTAGATATTTATAGATATATATTTTAGCATTGATCAATATGTTACCCCTATCGAACCTGGAATGGGGCAGATAGAGTTCACTTGTTTCTACGACATCGTTATGTGTAGGGATAGTGTGGTCAGAACTACGCCCATTCATTTTTTGTTCTTATGCTAACGTAACTCAGGTACTCGTCGGAGCTGAGTTGACGCAGGGATATTCTACGGACTCAAGCACAGGATCCGAACTAGAGGCTTTCGTGATAGCATTAGTGTGCTCTACTATCCGAGCACGCCGTATTATTTCAATAGTCTATTCCTTATAATTATTTTCGGAAAAAATAAACTTCACTCGACAACAATCACTAATATGTACATGTATGTAAAATTTAGATTTTTAAATGTTTGAAATGTCTAGCAAAACACATTAAAGTTACCCAACTAAAAACAAACCTAGCGCAAAACAAAATCGATTCTCCCAAGGTTTAATATCACATTAATAACCGTTACGTGTTGGTTTTAAAATATCCCATTTTCACAGGCTATGCGATAACAACACCATTGTTGTCGGTCTATCAAACCCAACAAACGGCGCATTTGTCATTCAACTGTCAGGCGGGACAAACACTTTATGTGCATTGCGAGACAAGCAATATCTGCGCAACGCGAGACAAGCAATATCTGCGCAACGCGAGACAAACAAGTTACCACTACGAAATGCAATTTGTCAAACACTGTATGAAATGTTAAAGTTGTGTTATATCCCCTTGGCGCTATTTTGTTGAGGCAATATGACCAGAGTCAATACTGGGGTTATAAGTACGGAATTGTGTTGGTTTCCCGAAGGGGAAATTTGTATGCACATGAGAGGATTGATGTGTATCGTTTGTTCATAAACAACTGCGGTGCAATATCTTGAGCAAATATATATATTCCTCTAGCGCAAAGACTAATTATAGTGATACATGTCGAAGTACTCTTTCTAATCTAAATAAACCGGGAGTGATCTCCCCTAAACTTTCTCGAATATTTTTATATAAAATTACAGGGGATGGGAACTCGGGCTATAGACATGATTTTTAATCCATTTTAAATACTTAAAGTTTTAAAAATAGAATAAAATCTCGTAGACAAATTAATTGCACACCAAGTGAACGCGAAATAAAAAAGCGCATAATAGTGCGCAATATTATTAGTACTTTTAAAATTTACATTAGTTTTTTGAGAAATCGGAAGTAGCGTAAATTACTACTTCCTGTCAACGGAAATTACTCAAAATTTAACAGAAGGTAGAGAATTAGATCTTTTACTTACATGTGAAATTTCATTTATCTATCTGAAATAGTACTCAAGTTATAGGCTTTTGAAAAATTCAAAGTAGAAAAAGTACCACTTCCGGTTGTCGGAAATCGCTCAAAAGTTGATACGGATCTACGATTTTGATAAAATACTTATATATGAAATTTCATCAACCTAGCTGTAACGGTACTCAAGTTATCGTGTTTACACACGGACAGACAGACAGACAGACAGACACACACACACACAGACATACGGACAAGATTGCAAAATTATGTTTTTCCGTATCAGTGAGGTGTAAAACGTCGAGATTTGTAAAAATCTCGATTTTTTTTTTTGCACGATTACAATACTTTCTCTATACTACGTATATACGAGAAAGTAAAAATAAACATAACGCGTAATCGGCATTTTTTTAGTAGCCGTATTCACATGTTCGATACCTTGGAAGAAATAATATTTGTTTAGCTCATTTTTTAAATATGATAAATACAGATAAAATCTTTTGAACAGTACGGCCTATGTTGTAGGTGAAACAGGGTTCACGTTTCATAGACCTCCACGGCATATGAAAGTATAGTTTAGTCAGCATTATGCCCAGCCGCTATTACTTTTCCTAACGTGAGTCAGGTACCCACCAGATTCAGACCTGGGGAGACTCTGAAGTTCTACGGACACGAACGCAGGATTCGAACTCGAGACTTTCTCTTTATCAGACGTATGCTCTACCGTCCGACCACTCCGTCGCCTAAATTTGGAACCTGCACAATTTTAGTAAGCACTGCCTTAAGCTCGAACTCCAGCTCTAAATATGTTCCACCGGAATTACAGGTAGCTCAGCTAATCTTTTGGATTAACCGTATGTGAGGGTGGGGATTTTTACGATGCGAAACGAATGAGTCCAATAACACACAGTTCAAGTTCAACTATAATTGTTCTTTATTAAAATGATATATATGTTCAAGTTTCTACCTAACTGATCTACACTGTACTATTTACTTCTACTACTGACTGTTCATACCACATGCTACCTACTAGATTCTACTACGCACTCCCATGACCAATCCTAACACTAACTGTTCTCTACATTCTACAACCTAACACCTTCTACCTTCGTTAGCTAATCATGATCTCCTAACTATCTACATTCTCGGCCGTCTCTGACCGCTACCTAACAACTCCTGCCTATCGCTCTACTGCCCCACGCCTCAGTGGTCAGCTGCCCGTCCCACGTGACCGGTCAGCCCTGTGCGCCCATTGGCCTCTCTACCCAACCAACTAGGCCTATAGTCTGTTTCTGCTAACCTATATCTGCTAAACATGTCTGACGTAATCTTGCGTCATCACACCGTACCACAATTTGAATGTGGTGGGTATCGATACTTTAACAATTCGACTTCCACATGTGAGCAGTGTGTATGAAAAAAATATGCTAGTTTTTGAATGATCGTGTGTTAGGTTAGGGTTAGAAAGTTAGGATTAGAATTTACAGCTGGACTAAGGGCTAGCGATTCGTTATATGCAAGCAGTACGGACACATTAGACGTTAGATTTTATTTAGATTTTCTATTGTATTCAATGGCGTCATTAGGTCGGGTGACACCGTGAACGGTAACTGAGGTTGTCACCCCAAACCCTCCATAGTTACCGTTCAGGGTGTCACCCCAACCCCTTTCTACAATTTTGCATTTTCGGATTGGTGTCACCCCTCTTTCCCAACTATTTTGTTTTCTTAACTGGACAAAACATTGCTTTAACAGATTGTTATACGAGTGTTCGTGGGGGCAGAGGCATAGCGAGGGGGGGGGGGGGGGCGGGGGGTGTGGACCGCACCGGGTGACACCATTTAGGGGGTGACACCACGGCAAAAAATAGCAAAATATATAGAGAAAAACTTGAGAGGGGGGTGCAAATCGAAAACTTGTCCCCGGGAAGGGTCTCTACGCCTCTGGGGGTGACACCATTAAGTGCCGCACCGGGTGACACCCGACCTCGCTACGCCACTGCGTGAGGGTGTCACCCCCCCCCCCCCCCATCTCCTAATGGTGTCACTCCTCGCGACCCCGCCTTGCGACAATTCTAATTTTACTAGACGATACGGTATGATCGTAGAATACCACTTTCTCTTGTGCTAGGATTCTCCAAATGAAAGTTTTATATGGAACATATCAGATACGCATTCATGTAATTTTACAACTACAGGATGGTTCGCAAGTGAAATTTTAAAACCTTTTTTTTTTACAACAACAACACACGCAAAATTAGAACAAGCAAAATATATATATATATATATTTAAAAATATTGTTGAACACCAAGAACAAGGGATTTTATCGCTAAATTTCCCTCTAAAAAATCTAACAACGCTCTGCATAATATGAATAACTTACAATTTAGCTTTATTATCCGTTTTTATTAGAATCTATTAGATTATTATAAACATTTACCTTGTAGGATAGCTATTAAATAATGTGCACGCTACATACCTCTGTTAAGCACAGCTACAGTACTGCTCAGTTAAAATCCCAAACCCTATGAAGATTTAACACATAATACGCAGTCGACTTCGTCACAATGTATTGATCCTGTGCTTTATCCCCGTCCGTCTTTTTAATGTTTATTTCCGGTTAATTTTTTTTTTTATCTCGGTGTACACCTCGATTCAAGGGCAGGTGATCCACGGTTATTCCCCACGCTAGGAGTTGGGGACCTTTAAATTTTATGTCTTATGAAAAGGGAGGTAGGCGATCTGGTAGGGTAAAAAAATCGCTTAATAAAGTAGTTTTCAAGTGCATGATTATGCAGGCGGGGACTGTGTAAATACAATAGTGAAACACTAGAAAAATCCGTCGACCTTATTTGTCCGAACACTTGGCGCTTAAAGAATCATAAGGTTAGCTAGGGAAGATTTTTATATTTATAGAGGTCTGATTACAACGTATGTGAAAGTAGGTATTTTTTTGTAATACAGCGAAGAAAGTTTTTTTTTTAAATGTCTATTCAATGTGGATAAAATGCAACGCCTGTAAATTGTGGAGATATTGATTTGTAACACTATACATACACAAAGGCCACGTCGTCAGTAATAGCGCTGTTTTTGTCCTTAGGTTAATATAAAATTAAAAGGACACTCTCTGACAACTATATGTATATATATATATATATATATATATATATATATATATATATATATATATATATATATATATATATATATATATATATATATATATATATATATATATATATATATATATATATATATATATATATATATATATATATATATATATATATATATATATATATATATATATATATATATATATATATATATATAAGCTTTCACTACCCCCCAGTTCCCAAACTTTGACTGACCCCCCCAGTTCCTTAGCTGTACATGACGCCCCCCTCCCCCAATTTCCCAAACTTTGATTGACTCCCAGTTCCCAAGCTTTGACTGACCACTGTGACGCATCACCCAACCGAATGATAACCAGACTAGATTATGATCACGCCACAGAGACAAACTCACTTTTACAGTTAAAATTCAGATAATACAAGTAGATACTAGTAGATCAATGTTGAATATGCAAAATCAGTTTCATTACAACACTGTACTGTAGGTACTAAGAAAGCTGTTGGGAAATTCCCAGAGCGCTGCCCTCTGCCCTCCGAAAGAAATTATTAAAAATATTTAATGGCAGAATGCTTTCCAGGAGCCTGTTTCTTTCTAGCATCTCTTCGTTCAGTAACAAAAGTCCGGGGGCCTTTTTTGGAATTTTTGATTCTTTCCACAGTAGAAAAGAAACTGGATTTCCATTTTCTTTTTAAAATTATTTTTATAATACAAATATTAAAATTCCAAAGTAAAAGTATTAATTTTTTTTCAAAGACGGAAAAGTGCCCCTCTTTTACTTGGGTCCCTATGCCTTGCTTACGCTAGCTTACGGTAGCTACGCCACTGACACTCAGTAGTGGCTTGAATTTAAATTTAAAACCAAGTTTCTGTTCTAAACAACCAGGGGAGAGCACACGTAGAATAATTATCACAAAATCAGATTCAAGAGTTACCCGTCTTGATGATTACATTGCTTTTTAAGTAGGTACATCTTTGACATTTGATATGTTATAAATACGCCTAAAGACTATAGAGTGAGTACATTTTTAAATACTTGAAACCATAGAGGGCGTGGTCTTTATGGGCGATAGAGGGTATTTTTACTCATGTTATACAGAATAAAGGAGGTGGGGGGTGGTAAGATATACACATGAATATATATATATATATATATATATATATATATATATATATATATATATATATATATATATATATATATATATATACATACACATACACATACACATAATACATAATACATACACAAAATACATACACATAATACATACACATAATACATACACATAATACATACACATAATACACACACATAATACATACACATAATACATATACATTACATTTACATTACATATACAATAAATATACATTACATATACATTACATATACATTACATATACATATACATTACGTATACTTATGTATATATATATATATATATATATATATATATATATATATATATATATATATATATATATATATATATATATATAAATATATATATATATATATATATATATATATATATATATATATATATATATATATATATATATATGTATGTATATATACAATACCAATATGATTTGTTGCATCGTTGTATAATAACTTTAAACAAATGGCAATATTGACAAAACTTTATAGTTGTACACTGAATTTTAAATTAAGTTTGTTTACTTCCCATATATATATATTTAAAAATTTCAAGGGAAACGATTTACCCTTTTTTACAGCAAGCTAAAAATACAGAATGCCTATTATATAAAAACTAAATGGACTATTGCATTTTATTAAATAAATATATTTAATTATATTTGCATTGCCTTAAATATTGTTGTCTTTAAAATTATTTTTTTAAATTATTAAATAGCTTAAAATTAAATTGAAACTTTTAGCTTTATTAAATGTACGTTTTTTTAAATAACTAAAACTGTGGTAATGTTAATTATTAGGCTCTTGTGTGCAACATTTCACTCAACCGAAATGGTGTTTTCTTAATTGTAACTAAAGTTCTTATGTAAAATGAACACATTTAGAATAACACATCGGAAGAATAATCACCCAACCACACTTCCACCCACTAGCACACTATTACATAGGCATCCAACTCAACAAACTTACAAAACTAAACAATAAAAAAAAAACACTTTTTTGGACAGAAACACAGCACCTGGTATAAAGAATGCTTACAGTCACTAAAAACAACGATAAACTTATGCATGACAAATTTCAAAACATCTTTAAAAAATTAGTGCTAAAACTTTCAACCCCCCTTTTTAACAGAATTAAATGGTGCTCAAAATTTGCCCTAACAGACACAACAGACACCTTTCGGAAAAGCTAGGGATTTAACATATAGACTCATTTACAATACAACACTGATAGCTTTAAATCGGAACACCTCTTGCCCACTTTGCAGACAAAATACAACAGAAACAGAATCACACATCTTTTTAGAATGCCATACTATACAGAAAATGAAAAACATAATCAGTAAAAGAGACACATACATTGTTGACATAGTCATAACGCTTAACAAACTCCCTAAACAGATAGACAGGACGGACTTAGAGGATAAAGCAAAGACAGTAGCCGTTTATAGACAAACCATTTGGACTAGTAGAAATCGAGCTCAGTTTTTTTCAGGCATCTCTTCGGGGGGGACCCCATGTCCCCACGTCGTTTCGCATCATATATTATTTGTCATTAAGATTCCTATTGTTGCCTTTTTTGTGTATTATTTTATTTTCACAGCCTACAAACAAACATTGTAAAGACATTATTTGACACTATTTTTCTATTATCTTATATATGTACGGTACATTGGTCCATAAGGTACAAAATGACCCCATGACCCCACCCCCATACCCCAACCCTCCATGACCCCACCTCTTTTTGTATTCATTTTATAATCTGTAAATTAATACTTACAATGGTTACCTTTAATAACATGTATGACATTTTATTTTTATTTTATTTTTTAAAAAAAAAGAGAAAAAAAGGAAAAAAGGTATTCTTAATTAATTCTTAAGGCCCATTTAATATTTTAATAACGAAGTACGATGTACATAAAGTATAAGAATATAATAATCTGTTGTATCCAATCTTCTTGGTGTCTTCTTCCAGGTCACGTCTCCAGGTCTTTCTTGGTCTGCCTCTCATCCTCCTGCCCTGTGGATTCCAGGTGAGGGCCTGTCTTGTTATGCTGGATACAGGCTTCCTGAGTGTGTGGCCAATCCATTTCCATTTTATCTGTAGGATTTCTACTTCAACTGGCAATTGATTTGTCCGTTGCCATAGAACATCATTTCTGATGGTTTTAGGCCAGCGAATTCGCAGGATCTTTCTGAGGCATGTGTTTATAAATGATTGTATTCTCTTCTTATTTATAGCATTTATTATCCATGTCTCAGCTCCATAGAGTAAAACAGGTTTTACTTGTGTGTTGAAGATCTGGATTTTTATTCCAAGGGTTAAATCTCCAGAACCCAAAACATTTTTTAGTTGGTTGAAAACTGCTCCTGCCTTGCCCGTCCTTATTTTTATGTCTGCTTCTGTCCCACCCTGCTTATCAACAATACTTCTAAGGTAGGTGAATCTATCTACTTCTGCTATGGCTTCTCCTGCCAATGTTATAGGGGTGCTGCTTGATGCATTGACTTTGAGAACTTTACTTTTCCCTCTGTGGATGTTCAGGCCCAGGCATGTAGAAAAATTAGCAACCCTGTTTGATTTATCCTGCATTTGCTGTTGTGTGTGAGAAAGAAGGGCCAGGTCTTCAGCATAGTCCAGGTCATCCAGCTGGTTCCACGGTGTCCACTGTATACCGTTTCGCGTTTTTTTCTGTTGACATCTTAATCCAATCTATGGCCAGCAGGAACAGGAATGGTGAAAGTAGGCAACCCTGCCTTACTCCGGTCCGTACTTTTTGAAAATGATTATTTCATCGTGAGAGAGAAATTCAGTTATTTTGATATGGAAGCTAATCCAAAAAATAAAAGCAGGCTGAAATCGGAGTCAAAGGCCTTTATGCTGCATAACAAGTTGACACGTAATATTTAATTGTGTTGGAAAGAATCTCTTCCAACACTAGAATTATGAACGAAGAAGAAGAATTGAATTTATAAATGGGAAGGAACTAGCTGATACAGTCACAATAAAGTAGTCTTCAATTCAGTACCTGTTACAGACGCTCATTCCTTACTTAGTGTATTAGCCATATATGATGTTACTTTTTTTATCGAAATTAGAATAAACTAACCCCCCCCCCCCCCATTTCCCCCCTCCACACAATCAGAACCGCCTGAAAACGATTGCTTTTTTTTTTTTTACTAAAATTTTAAATTCTTAAATTTTAAATTTTTAAATGCATTCGTATGATGTCACATATTATAACCCCCCCCCCCCCACACACACACACACACTTCCGTCAAAAATTATCATAAAAGTGTTTCAACCCCTCCCCCCCCCCCTCCCAACATGCCACTGTGTAACATCATGTGGCATTAGATGATCCCTGAGTGTATAGAACAAACAAATAAGTAAAATGAAAGAAATCATACCTTACATTCGGATCTAGATCTGTATTCAAGTAGTTCTTGTACAACTCTCTCCAAGATTATACAGTATGCACAAAACGACGTCATTCTTTTAACTCAAATTCTAAACAAATCCCTGGATATGTAAAACATAATAACAGGATCCAATAATGAATCTACCGGTGCAATGGAAATAGGTTAATCCAGATTTTTTATCCCCCCAGCTCCGTGGGTAATTACTGACTGACGCAACCTCACACCGCTTATCTTATTTGGACTGGGCACGAAGTCAATTTTCTTCACATCACCTCTAAGTCAACTTCACAGTCATACGAAACGTTACCTGCATTCGCTCATTGGCCGGGAGTCGCTCACTGAACAGCCAATCGCGCATGACCTCATTTGTGACGTCACTACTAGCCTCGTCGGCGCCAGTTTGGATGTTTAGGAGCAACTGTATACAAAATGTGTATAATTGTGAAATAATTGTATATGGGGGGGGGGGGGGGGGGGGGGGGGCTGTATACATTACACATTCAAACATCAAATCAATAAAATGAAAGGAAAAGAAAATAGATTTTTATACGTGTATTGAAATATTAGTCTCGTGTGGTAGGTTTTAAAGTCAATTAAAACATTTTTGAATCTTTAATATTAGTGCATGGGCGTCTCTACACGATCAGAGTTTTTTTTCAATGGCATCTCGTGGGAGGGGGGCAGTGTTTCTTCCAGAAACCCACCCGAAGAGATGCCTGGAAGAAACTCTGGAGGGGGGGGGATTACTCCCCTCCCCCCCCCCCCCCTTGTAGAGAAAGTATATACGTTAACCAATCCCTCCTTCCACCGGAAATTTCAAGTGCCCCCTCCCCCAGAGAAAAATGTCTAAAAGAAACCCAGTCTATGATTGTGTGTGTGTGTGGGGGGGGGGGGTCACTTTGTTATTAGTTCGCGACCTGCAGTCTACAATTGAGCAATCAATCACGGTGTTTCAACGTAGGTGAAACATTTAAATGTTTAATGTTTCATACACTTCAGACTCCTTATCAGTACATGTGTAGCCAGTGTTTCTTACATATATAGGCCTATATATTCGGGGGCACCGCCACCCCCCCCCCCCTCATCTCCCCTTCCGAAATATAATTTAAATAGAAAATATATAATTTTGCCAGTGTCCGCCCCCTCCCGGAAAATTTAGTCCATTCCCACCCAAAGTGTAAAGTGCCCCCTCCTCCCACGGGTGGTATATTGTGGGACGGTGCGGCCTAGACGTAGAGCGCTAGACTTCTAACTTGAAAGTCTCGAGTTCGATTTCAAGTTCACGTCAATGGAACGTCTCTGAGTCCACTCAGCTCTAATGGGTACCTAACTCGCGTTAGGAAAAGTAAAGACGGCTGGGCATTGTAGTGTTGACCACACTACCTCTTCATATACCGAGTTCACATAAACTAGTGAATCTCTACTTCACTTGCCCTATCGACCGTCAGTTTCAAAAAGGATAAAAAAAAAGAAACATTGTGACGCCCCTTGCCTCTGTTGTGTGCGTGAGAAAAAGCAAAGCATTCGCTCTACATTTAATTACATCATGTGTAGACCAACAGCAACTGATCTCACGTTGGAGACAATAAAAAACAACCACCGCATTTCAAAAGAACGGAACAAGACATAAGGTAAAAGCCGAAGGGAAATTTCTTTGTATCGCGCCGTGGCAAATCGCACGTTTGCGGTGCAATGGTCGAGTGTAATCATTTCCATAAACACCGGGTTCACGCACAACGTCACGGAGAAAAACGGGTGAAGAATTTGATACGTCACCGGAAACCTTTAATGGTAGGGAAGGCATGTTAACATCTATGAGAACGAAATAGATTTTTTTAGATTCTTTTTTTTTTGTTATTTTTAAAAAGTTGGACTGAAACAAAAAAAAAGAAAAGAAACAATTGAGAATTGGGTGAAAGGGGAGAAGCAGTGTTGCATTGGTGAGAAAATGATTTGAAAGGCGCATTGGGTAAAAAAAAAATATATGTGTTGTTTGAGTTTTGTCTATAGGCTGTGGCGTTACAACCTGTGCCGTAGCCTATAGTGTCACCCCCTTCTTTGATATAATACTTATGTATGAAATTTCATCAACCTAACTGTAACGGTACTCAAGTTATCGTGTTCACAGACATACACACACACACACATACACCCTCACACAGACACGGACAGAATTGCAAAGCCCAGTTTTTCCGACTCGATTACGCATAGAACAGGGGCGGAACTACAGTGCCGCCAGACCCCGCAATGCGGGGGGCCCACGCCATTTAGGGGCCCACAGCCGACCTTAATAAAAAAAATTATAGTTAAAAAAAATTACTTTTCTTGCATTTTTGACTTTATGGTTGTTTTGTAAAAAGATTACTGTAGCTCCGTTTGGATTATCTTTATTCTATAGACATCACCACTGTGAAAGCCGAGTCCTCTTTCTCCTACAATCAAACTTATCAAAGATAAGCAAACGTTCAAACCACTTCCATGAGTTATTTCGCTTATTAAAAATTGTCAAATAGGGGTGCTCATAAGCTCCTTTTAATAGATTTGTACTAAACAAATTAAAAAGCAATTAATTATTATTTTTTTATAAAGCACTTACTAAAGAATGACATTGTTCAAAAAGGAAATGTATTTAAAATTAATAATATATATAAAAAAAAACATAAAAATAAACATAACACGAGACACCATTACTAATACAAAGCTTTCATGTTTTATATTCTTTTGGTGGTTAAGAGCACAAAACAGACGAATGGAGTTACACACATTACATGATGTTGTAATTCGATATAATTAAATAAAATATAGAGTCCTTGCAAACACGTGACCTAAATCACGTGATACCTACGCCCGCCGCCACAGTGGTGTACATCAGACGTAAACACAATCAGCTGTTCGCCAGCGCTGGACGTTTTCACCAGCGCTGGACGTGTTCACCGTATGTAAAGAATCGCGCCCGCGGAAAAGAAAAAATACGTTAAAAAACTTGAACTCTTAGGAATTGAAAATCCTTATACAGTTATTGACAGTTTCGTGGATAATATAAATATGTGGCCGAAATTTCTAAATAAAAATACTGTTAGTAATACCGTTTGCGTTTAGAGTTTAAGTAGACGAAGCTGATCAAATGCAGTAATATATTATAGGTTATCTACTGTAGCAAACGTGAGACCACTTAACTCCTACAAAACCCACACTACAACGGCTAATATAATCCATGGGTAATAACCAATCTGGGTAGCATGTTATACAATTTAAGACCCTTATAATCCAGCAGGGAAGTACTCAGACACATTAATACTGACATTCAACCCTCATGATGGCTGCCCCCACCTGTATCTAGCCCACAATAAAACCTAAGAGGAGTCTGCCCTGCCCTCCCCTGAAAATGTCTCACCTCCGTGATACCCAGCCCCACAGAGATAGTATTTCTTATATAATTTTGACCCTCAGGGCCCAGCAGGGAGAACAAAGGGGAAAGTCCCACTGCTCTCCCCTCAACACTTCTCACCTCGGTGTCATGTTATGTCATTTATAGCACACATGGCTTATCAGGGGAAAGCATTAAGGCATTAAGAATCTTAACTCTGGACAGCTACACACTAGTATACTAGCTACACACTAGGTGCCTACTGTAAACTACTAGACTGTAGGCCCTATGTAGACCTGCAATTGTATCAATTGTAGACTGGGTCCATTGTTATTATTCTAAACCATCTCACTTATAATGTTTCTAGCTTGATTTGTTTCTTTTATAAACAGTGGATTTTAAAAAAAATTAGCCTAATCATTAACCAAATAATAATAATGTGGTTATTTGTTGTTGGCTGGTATGATCTAGATTGTACTACTAGGCTACAAAAACTTAGTAGACCAATTACTAGATATGAATTTGAATTTAATTAAACTCAGTCCAGTATCAGATACATATTGCTGTAAAAAGACAACAAAGTAGGTAGGCCTTAGTAATTTATTAAAGTCTTCTACTACAATAATATCAACTACATACTTGTATAAAGTTTTTACAATTTAATTTAAGTAGCAGATTCTAGATCTAAGTCTAGTCATACAATCTATTTCAATTTCAGAAAATTTCGTTTGCTAAAAAAATGATTAGAGAATAGAGCGAGATTTTAGATCTTAGAGACAATTAAATGCTTTATTAGGCCTATTATGACTACTTTTGATTTATTATGGGTGTATTTTGAATCGAATGTAGATCTAAAGTAATTAAATTTAAGTAAAGAAGTAGATTCTAGATTCTATGTCTACCCAGCGGAGCCAGGTATTAGGCCTACTATTAGATCTTATTATTCTTATTATTACTTTTGACTTTGTCTTTTACTATTAGTATTTGTGAAGGTCGAGCATATTTGTTTTATTAATAGTTATCTTTTATAATTAAAATGAAGTTTATTATTTTACTGTCCTTACCTGAAACAAAGTATCGAGAACTGCATTAGATCAGATTCGGCTACTTTAACTCTAAACGCAAACAGTATTACTAACAGTATTTTTATTTAGAAATTTATAAATAAATAAATATTTATTTATACGAAACTGTCATGAGTCAATAACAGTATAAGGATCTTCAATTCCTAAGAGTTCAAGTTTTTTAACGTATTTTTCCTTTTCCGCGGGTGCGGTTCTTTACATACAGTGAACGCGTCCAGCGCTGGTGAACACGTCCAGCGCTGGCGAACAGCTGATTGTGTTTACGTCTGGTGTACACCACTGTGGCGGCGGGCGTAGGTATCACGAACGGACGTGACGTCATATGAAAGGACTCTATTGTTTCAAAACCCGAACAGGCCAGCAATGAGTATCCTATGTTCGTATTTTGTGTTTGAATATATATATATATATATATTCAATATATATATATATATATATATATATATATATATATATATATATATATATATATATATATATATATATATATATATATATATATATATATGGGGGACCTGAAATTTTTTTGCGGGGTGTCCCTTTTTTTCTAGTTCCGCCACTGGCATAGAGCGCTGAAATTTTGATAAATCTGCATTTATTACTTTTGCCCGATTAAAATAAGTCCTCTATACTCCGTATATGATGAAGTAGTGAGGTGTGAGTGTGAAACGATGAAAACTGTCAAAATTTCATGTGATTTTGTGCACGATTACAATACTTTCTCTATGGATCTACTCTGTATACGAGAAAGTAAAAAACAAAACAACCGCAAGGGTTAACACCTCCCTTCAACATAAAATATAACAGATTCTGGATTAGCCTCCCTTACTGGAAGTCTTTTGTGCTAAGGAAACACAGTTGTTACGTTTCTGCCAACATGGCGGTGTACGATAGTTTGAAGCTGTAAGTGGGCGTTAAACTAAACATTGATAGCAATATTATTACAATCTAAAGTATAAACATACTTTATATTTAGTATTTTTAAAATGTTCTTCATAAGTTTTTAACGACACTGTTAATTCGCACTCTATATCTATTATTGTATGGCCACGTAGAACTAGGCCCATGGTTGCCGAACGGCGAACCAAAACTTCGATCGTTGTCGTACTTGTCACAGATTACTAATCTAGATCTAGATTTCTAGATTTAACTACTAGAATCTAGATCTAGATCTCGGTAATCTATCGTTTTAGCGTAATCAATTCGGCTGCAGTAGTAATGTGCGGGAGAGGTAGCTGATGAATATATTTGTTTAAATAAGTATATTTAAGTCAAATTTTACAAAATATAACAGATACTTGATTAAAATTAACAATCAGTGACCAAAACAATTTAAAATATCCTGAAACTAACTTTAAACTAGGTGTTTGAGATAAATATTAGTAGATAAAAACAGCGGCCATCTTTCCAAATAAAATTTAGAGTAGTTTCCCTTGATACAAATGTCTATTCGTATGTATATTGTGTTGACTTTGTTGTTTAATATACATAGTTGTCTTGTTTAATATAAGTAGGACAGAGGGCCATCTTCTTATCTTTAATTTCAATTGAAATGAAGGCTATGTATGAATGTACATCCAAAATCTCAAAAACTTTTGGGAGGTCCATCATTTATTAAACCCTTTTGTACTGATGAACTTGTCAATTATTAGGTCGTCCATCTTCTTCATAAATGACGTTGGACTCAAAATATGGGACGGTGTAAAATATTAAAAAAAAAAAAAAGATGAAGAATATATTCGTTTTCGTTAGAAATTGTGATTACGCGTTCGGGTATAGTAGAACTGCGATATGATATTAAATCATCATCTTGCTTTTAGTGACGATTGGGGGAAAGGGAATTCATCGTCATCGTATGACGTCATTTATGGACAGGACCGGCGCGAACTAGGCTGTCGCCTAGGGCGCTATCCGTAGGCGGGGGGGGGGGGGGGGGGGGGGGCGCCAAAATGGGTTGGAAAAATAAATTGAAAGTTTGAGGGGGGGGTGCAAATCGTAAGCTTGTCCCCGGGCGCCGGGAAGGGTCGCTACGCCTCTGATAATATGGGGGCATGAAAAAAAATTGCAGAAGGGGGGGGGGGGCTTTTATTAACTAAATAACCTGGCGCCGGCACTGTTTATGGGTGATCCATTTAAGCCTAGTTGTTTATTTTGTCTGTAGACATTAGTCTTAGGCCTACACTTTTTCTGAATTAAGATTCTTGTGTTTATAAAAATAGTTTTAAATTTTAATTAGTTACATCTGAATACCACATGGGTTTTTTTCTTTGCCTTCTGCTTTCATCAGTTTTTTATTTGTTTAATAGTCGATGTTTACCGATCCCCACCATCAATTATTAAAAAAACAAAAAACACCCACTATATAGTGATATCTCCCTATAGAAAAAAAACTAGATCAACCTATAGTTCGTAGGAAAATTAGAATCTATCACTTATTCGTCTGTTAAAAAAAAGAAATACGTCATTTTTCTCAACCCCGCCGTTTCATCCCCCACTTAGCACAACGTCACCAAGTTTGCGGCGCGCGTGACGTCATTTGTCATTAGGCTAATGTTAAAGAAAGAGATACCGCGTAATTAAAAAAGTCAAAGGCACTAATGCGTTGAGACTTTAGCGACGTTTAGATCTAAATGACTTTAGTACGGTATATTATATTGGTGTTTAATTTATTACAGTGGCATGCTGTGCTCCCTCTACTACACAAATTCACGTGCTTTTAATTTCTGCAGCCTGCTGCTCTGAGACGTTCGGCTCTAAAATGCCCGTGACACAGCGGCCTCCGTAAATACATTTAGGCTCCCGGTCCCACCTACAAACTTCGTCTGCCCATTAAGCTCCTCGCAAAACTTGTGATTGATATGTGGACATAAGCGGCGCTAGTGGTGGTGTCAAAAGGGACCCCTCCCCAAGCTCAGCTCTTAAAGATGCTCCGCACTTCATAAAAGACAAACTTGATATTCAGACATCGTCGGACTCGGGCGTTTAGCCGACTGCCGTATTCCTAATGCACCGTCCACTGCTAACACTATTTCTATATTAAACTCAAGCCTATACTGAGCTCTGGCTTCTTACATTAGCTGTTGTCGTATTAAGAGCTGATCTTTTGTTATGCCCCATGTCGCGAAACTTGGTGTTTTGTCCAATTTTACCTGCAAGCCAATAATTGTCTTGGATTCTTGTCGAATATCGTTGCCAGGAGCTAGTTGGTTTGAGCCTTATTGTCAGAAGTTATTTCATTTGGAGTCAATATAGTGCGGCCTATTTTCGTCGGTAGGCATTTAGTGGCAGGCCCTTTTTGGCGGGGATGGTGTGCTGAGGTTGTTTAACACCGCTTAGGACAACAGGCTTGCAATAGTTATGATCATTTGTTATGAGCAAAGGTATGCATGAAAACGAACGCTTTATGTCCCTCATTTTCATTGAGCTTTATAGAAGTCTTCCATAACTGACGTCACTCCTCCCTCCCCCCCCCCCCATCATCCCTTCATTATAGGTCATAAATTGCAGTCCTACGTAAATTGACGTCACATTAGAATAGCATATGTGACATCGTTTATGGACAACCCATATCACTCATTTTGGGTATTTGATATCAACATTTTGACAACAAAGGTTATTCAAAATGTATATTGGAGGTTAGGACTTGATATCTACCATAAATGACATCACGCACTTAAGGGGTGGAGTAACTGGTTTAGAGACCACGGTTCACGTTGGAAGTGGAGGGGGTAAGAAATGTATTTCGCCTAATACAAAAATGCTGAAAAAAAATCTTTTTCGTTAGAATAATGGCTTGACTTTTTAACAGGCAGGGCAAAAGGTAATTTTCGACATTACGACTATTTCGTGACGGCGACAAATGGGGGGGGGGGGGGAGGGGGGGAGTTAAGGTAAAGAGCGGTCAAAAAACGTGACGTCATTTATGATTAAATCAATAATTAAAGGAAACAACATGAAATGAAAATAGCAAACAAACAACAATTATTCAATTTACTCAAACTAATATTTAAATAAACATTAGATATGTAGTGGTAGCTCTATAAAAATAGCCTGGAATTTCTTAATGTATAAAAATTGCATCTTATAATAATAATTCTAGAAGTGATGTTCATTGTCAGTCAATTAAATTGTTTAAAGGGCAGAATTTAAAAAAAAAACACATGCTTTGTCTTTGTATTTAAACACAAGACAATCGTATTTCATAGCAAACATCAATACATTTCCATACAAATAGAAATTAAAGGGAAATGACTCTAAATAATATTTTCTTAAGATGGCCGCTGTTTTTAATAGCAAATTTAGTATCTGGAACATCGTTGTTAAACCTTAATTTCATGACATTTTTATTGATTTAACCCTTAAATGTGGTTTAATATTCAATTATCTTTAGTATTTTAGTAAAAAATGCAAAAATACACTCATTTTTAAGCCATTTTTGTTAGTTACCTTATCCCTACATTACTAGCGACGGCCGAATTGATTACGCTAAAACGATAGATTACCTAGATCTCAAGTTACCTTTTAGTTACTTGTACCTAGATTTAGATCTAGATTATATTACTTTGAAATTTAAAATACTAAGACTAACTAAGATAAGAATAAGAGGTAATCTATCATTTTGGGTACGTAAAATCCACCGCAGCTATTAATGTACGAAAACGTTACCTCATTGTCAAGGCTTTAATATAATAGAGGTATATTGTGATATGTTTGTGTCAAATACACAAAAAAATAGATACATAAATGAAACAAGGAAACATTTTTGTATTTAAAAAACATAAATCCTCCTCAAAATGTGAAATAATTAGTAGGTTCTCTCACTAACTTGAAAGCGTCCTTGGTTGCTAACCAGGACATGGCGTAAGGATCGGACCATGACTTCCGGCGAGTTTTTCGACTTAGTTCCAGAGACCTCCTTGGAATTACTTTTAAAAATGTTTACCACGAGCAAAATGGCAGGTTTTCACGTTATAAAAACATGCTATAGGTGGCAAGTCGAAATATGCCAGAAAAGCATTTTCAAAAATTGCTTTTGAGAATGTAGGCTAAATTTAAAGTCGGTGTCATTCAAAATAATATAACTTTTTAAATATAGATCTCCATATCACAAAATTGATTTCCAAAGTAAAGCATTATTAGTTTTATCATTCTATGAAAAAATAAATCAAATATCTTCAACACTTTTTTTATATGATGTGTCCAAAAAATGACAACCTAATTTTTTTATTTTTTTTGACCACGTGACCGCTATTTGAATGGATACGTTTACCTGGCATGGTTTTTTATTTTGCTCTTTTGTACAATAAAAAATGTTATAAAATTAAAGAAATAAAAGAATTCAAACATCACTTCTGTCTTGTCTTTTTTAAAATTCTTTTCTGATGACATTCTCTTAAATTTTTTTCCTCTATAAATATATCCCGACGATAGACTGGCCAATTCTACTTTTAGGAACTCTCTTGTGAAAAAAAATTAGATCTATTTCACAGTCACTTAAAAAGTTAAACCTTTCAACTTTTAACCAGGTTGTCATGGATGATCCGTCATATCATAGCTGTGAGTGACAAAACATTTTAAAATTCAATAATTTAGCCTAAATTCGCTACAACCCCCAAATTAGTGCCTAGGGGATAAAGTATGGACGTTTTTTATTCAGTTGTCATGTTTAAATTGAGAATTGAGTAGATTTCACATATAGTAAGAAAAACTAATAATTAGGGCCTATTAAAATTTAAGGAGTCACCTATTTTTCACATTACAAGTCGCTGGCCATTTTACGTACCTAAAACGATAGATTACCGAATAAGATAATAGATAATAATATAGTAAAAGGTAGTTAACAATTAATAGAAGTCATCAATTGACATAGATCTAGATCTAGATTCAGCTAGATCTAGAATAGAAGATGAAGTAGAGATATCTGTTCTTGTAGATCTAGAATTAGATTTTTATAAGGCCACATTTAGATGGATCGCTATGCAGTCTGTAAATTTGTCTCTAGGTAGCATACGATCTAAAAATAGATATCAGGACTGCTTGACTTTTTTTCGTCTTCTTGTCAATTCATTGTTCACATAAAGTTTAAGTTTTTTATTCAATACCTAAGGCCGATGCAGGTTAAAAAAAAGAAATGAATAGAATCTAGATCTAGTAGGTCAGATGCTAGTCCTAGATCTAGATAGATCAAACTGTTCTAGTAAATTGTTTTTGATGTATCAATATAGGCCTGCTGAACTCACAGTGACCCCGCCAACCTATGTTTGGATTTTTCACCCAAAATTCAAATAATACACTGAGTCACTTCATTTTTTAAATTTTATAGGTCTAGTTAGGTAGTACTACAGTATGGTAGTTACAGTAGTCCCTCTCCTTAAACTTTTAATGAAAATATTCTGTCACTTATCATATACCATTACAAACCATATCCCTTGCTGGTTAATTTGAGGCCAAAAATAACTCATAATTACCTAATTAGGGGCCACTGCTTAGAATAAGAGACTCTTTTTTTCACCATTAAAAAAGGTCAAAAACTTGTTGGTTTGTGTTCTCTATTCTTAACATGTCATGGCAATTATGACATTGGTAGTCTAATTCAGTCTAAAACAAAAATAAAACCTATAGGCATATGGCATAATAACAAAAATTTTTGTTAGTTTACTTTATCCCACTGTTTTTTGTATTTATATTATTTATTATGAATCAATTTATTTTTAAATCTGTCATTAATATGCATGTTTAATTAGGTACATTCCACACTAAAAGCATATTTCTCTAAAAGGCAAAACATCACATATTTTCCGGGCATAGACTACATAAGCATCCAATTTCTTGCAACCAATAACAAGTTAGGGCAAATATTGCACTTGGATTTATGCCTATCCTGCAACCAGACAACAAACTTTTCAAACTACCATATAACATTATAATTTAATTTTTATGAAAAGGAGGTTTAATCAGTGTTACATATTATACAGCGCTCATCTTAAACCCTGTCAATTTGTAAAACATGACAGCCTAACAATGATAAACCACCCACCTAATCCTTCCTGATAATATGCATAAATAATAATATGTGCAAGCTCCCTTACTTAAAGTGGTTGTCAACAACTTGTCTTAAGTAGGCATATCATGCTAACCAAAGGCCACGCTATATCAGACTGAATTTATGTTAAAAGAATACCGAATATTGACATTTTTTTGGTTGGGTAACAATTTAAAATAATTTTAAAGTAGTTGAAGTATTATCTGACTTAATGCCTTATCAGTAAAGTTCATAAAACCAGACCAGTATAAACCTAGTTATCACCCATATGATAAGTTTATCTGAGTAGTTAAATATTAAAACAAACACAATTATTTATTTATTATAGAAGGAACAAATATTGTCCTTTAAATTGCTATAGAAATTAACATTTAATCTAGTGCTGTGAGAATATCCTAAATTTGTTATGTAAAAAATTTAAGCAATTAAATTAGCAAGTTCACATTAAATGTCTAAAACAAATGCTTTGTTCCACTACACAGTCATATAACCTCAGAGAAGTTTATTATTGAACCTGTAGTGCCAAGCAGTGATAACCCAGAGCTTCTAGTTATAGACAGAGTCACTCAAGATATTTCAATCCAAGGTAAGGAGTTTATAAGTAGAAGTACTCTGGGACTGGAATGTCATTAGGTTTAATAAATGAAGTTATCTTTACTAAAGTATGTTTGCAGTAAGTTCTTTTCAAAACATAAATTTGGGGTGTGTATGTAGAAATGAGGTGATACAGTTTCAAACAAATTCTCTTGTGTATGATATTTTTAAAATTTCTGTTTCAGGTTTTAAAAATGAGATTCCAGCCTCTGCCATCACAATCAATATCTATGGCATTGTGGGCATCATTCGCCTTGTTGCAGGTAGTTATATAAAGCTGTCTTTACAATATTTCATTAGCAGAGCTAAATTATATGTGTTTTTTTCATTTGAATGTCCAAATAAGCAGTTACAGAAGAAAAGACCCTTTATTATTAGCTGACCCGAATGAACCATTATACTATACTGATTATACTCTTCATTTTTCTGGTGCTTTTGAAAGATTAGTATCATTACATTTTTTAAAAATCTGAAGAAAATAATCATGAGGTTTTATTTAATAAAGTTAAAGCAGAGAAACATAGGCCATAGTTGGATTAGGCAAATTAGTCTTAGTAGTTTGTCTATATTGGGGAAAAAGGAAATAACTGATGTGTCAACTGGCTAGAGTGTACAAAATGTTTTATGGCAGACCCAATAGTTTGAACAAATAATTCCATCATTTCATTGATGTTTTGTTTTTGTTATTGCCAGGACCATACCTGATAGTTGTCACACAGAGGGAAAAGGTTGGCTTGCTGAAGAACCATGCCATATGGAAGGTGGCCAAAACAGAAGTCTTCAGTTATAAAAGATCACTCACACATTTGTCAGAAAGACAGGTAGTTTTTAAAATAATTTCTAATAACTTAAAGAATATAATGCTGTATAAAAGATGTACTCAATTATTATTTTAAAAATATTTTGTCTTAAAGACTGTTCGTGCTTTTAATAATATTTAACAATCAAAGCATATTATTTGAGAATTGTAAGCATACATTATTTAAAACTGTGTTAATGTTGAATCTTTTTGTACTTATCTTTTTAAATTCAACATTGTGGACAATTATATTTTCTTAAAATTAATATTTGTTGTGTAGTAATTCATCATGAAATATTATTTTTCTTATGTGGTATTCCAGCACAAGTTTGTTATATTAAATTTACATAAAAAAATTAGCCAAGACAAAACTTTATGTCTGTATGTTTTATTTATACTGGCTAACTATTCCTTTGACTGGTCATAGCTTGTAATAAGGAGTCTTATGTTACATAATAAATGACATATGATGTTCAGTTTCATTGACAATGTTTGTGACCCTTGACCACAGGTTGCCATCAACAAAAACTACCTGGCATTGCTGGACACCATGTTGAACACTGAGAACTTCTACTACTCACCGACCTTTGACCTCACCCACACTCTACAGAGACTGTATAACACAAGCCCTGACTTCAACACCTTGGCCTTGCATGAAAGGGTATGTACTGTGTTTTTTTTTTACCATAAACTTAACACTACTTTTGTATTTTTGATGGCTGGCTGCAGGACTCAGTGTTTTTAAAAACAGTATTTTTGTGAGAGAAGTACCAGTAAGTAAACAGAATAAAAACAGCTACAAAAACATGTTTGATTGTCTAGAATTTTATTATTTTTGTGAAAGATGTACCAATAAGTAAACAGAATAATAAATGCCACAAAAAGCATGTTTTGATCATCTAAAACTTTATTGATTGATTATTTTCATGATTTTATTTCACATAGTATACAATGTTACAACTCTGAAAATGTACAACGGTACAACTCTGTAAATGATTGCCTCATATTTCACCTCTATGAATTCCTTGTTTCATATTTCACTTGAATGAATTTCATTACTAGGCTGACCAGAGATTTGTATGGAACTCTAGTGTGTTAAGGGAGCTGTCACAACAACAAGAGCTGGCCAAGTTTTGCCTGCCTATGATATTGGGCTGTATCCTTTTTCACTACAGTCCTTAAAATTTTGTAAAATTATAACCTTCAGTTGTCCGTTTAGTAGAAACTGACAACACTGTTAGGTTAGATTAAATACTTAAAGCTGCAGAATATTGTGCTAAAATTACTTAAGTTAGAAAAACATTTTGAAATAAATAAGTTCAAAAATTTAAATTGGCTATAAAATTATAATGTTCTTTAGTATTAATATTTGTTCATAAGATGAGCTAGAGGAATAACAATCATGGCTTGTGTTTATTTTCACAAAACTGTGACATGTACTTTTAGCACTAGGTTCTTCAATTAGTTTAATTTTATCAAGGATCATAATGTTTTACAGAGTTGTCACAAAAATCTTAAAATACATTTCCTTAAGCTGTTTGACAGATGCAACAGTCACTAAGACAACAGTCAACGGACATGCCTTAGATTACATTGTGATATCTCGGAGGTGCATCTTCCGCGCAGGGACCCGGTTTAATGTGCGAGGTGTTGACCTTCAGGGTCAGGTTGCCAATTTTGTTGAGACTGAGCAGATCGTGCAGTATGGGGAAAGCCTCTGTTCTTTTGTGCAGGTATGTTGCTGGAATCCCTACACATTATTTACAAATCTTGGCATAGGAAGCTAACTTACTAATCACCAACAAAACTTATTGATCTGATACACTAATTAGAGATTCTTTTCCTCTAAAATATTAATTTAAAAGTAAAAATGAACTCCCACTGATTAATATTGTAATTTGCATTAGAGCTTTTCTTTATCAGAGATGTTTCTCAAATATATAAATAAAAAAAAACCCTCTGATTAACAAATGCTTTTGTACTAGAGACCTAGTTTTACTGGTGTTTTTTTTTTATAAATTGATGAGTATTGCCAACCTTAGTTATCTTTTAAGTCCATTTATCCATCATTTAGTAGATCATACTATTTTCCTTTCTGTAGAAATAGCATAACTGAATATACTAAATTTCTAGATGGTTATTTTACTTCAAATATAACCTCATGCACATTTTAAAGAAAACTTGTGTTTCCTTAGACCAGAGGATCTATTCCAATTTTTTGGAGCCAGAAAGCAAACCTGAAGAGACTTCCGAACCCTGTGGTTATGGATATTGATCATGTAAGTTGGTCTACTGATGTTTTTGGTGTCTGATCTAGACATCTGGTTAGTAATAGTAGCATCTTAAAATCAATAAATTGTCAGTTGAAGTGCTGATATCTATCTTTGTTTACCCCAGTTGTCTGCTTTCAAGAAACATTTTGACCACCAAATCTTTATTTATGGGGATCAAGTGATTGTTAATTTGGTGAGTATTACTGCTTTGTCTTTAAAATGTGTTCTTTTTTGCATAACTTCTAAATAAGTTAACATGTTAAAGTACATCTTCAAAAGTTTATTTAACATTAAAAAAAATATTATTGCTTAAAAGATTTAACTTTGATTGAAACCATAGTTGCATTACTTTTTTGCTGATACGTGGAAAAAATAGCTTAAGGTTTTATTGAAGCTAGGTATTTTTACCCAATCTCTGGTCTTAATTCTGAACCTAAATATAGTCCTATTCAGACGCATTACTGACTTTTATCGTAAAAACAGTAACATCACCCAAAAAAAAATTGGTTTAATAATGAAATATTTAATCGGCTTCTTTCTGAGTATTAAAAAAATAACATGTTTTATTATTAAAACATAGCTGTGATGGTTTCTTCAGTAAATATATTTACTTTATATTGTAGCATGGTTGTTAAAGTTTATAGTAAATTTATTCCTTTTATTGTCCAGATCAACCAAGATGGACCCGAGCAAGTCTTAGAGAAAAAGTTGTCACAGGTTGTCACTAGTGCCCAGAATAGGAATATCAGGTCAGCTGGTTTATTGCAATTACCTGAGATATAGCATTATGTGGCGTATATGACATTTGGTTATCTGATATATAGCATCGTATGGCTATATGACATTTGGTTACCTGATATACCTGATATAACATTTGGTTACCTGGACATGTTATATTGCTTATATCACATTAATCTGTAGTGTTGTTTGGCTAAAATGACATTAGGTTACCTAAAAGTGCTAAAGTGTCTTACAGTTTATATAACATTACTAGACAGTCATGTAGCGAGTCATGTGATGTATTTGAAATTTGACTGCTAGATGTAGTAGTCTTACATGCAACGACCTTTGATTCCAGATATGAACCTTTTGATTTCCACAAAGAGTGTAAGAAAATGAGGTGGGATAGGCTGAGCATTCTAATGGACAGGCTACAGCAAGATAGGGTTAAATTTGGGTAAGAGATTTTATTAATGTGGATTGAGCTAGCTATACAAGTTAAATATAAAAAAACTTGGGAGGGGAGGTTCCAAATCAGTTAGCAACAAAGGAGTAGTTTTACATTTCAATTACAACTATAATACTAGATATATATTCTCACATTAGATACCTTTGGATATGCAGTCAACATTGTATCGATTGTTTCTAGAGTATAATTTTCATGTTGCAAGTTGATAAAGGTTGTTTTCTGTAAAAATGTTGTCAATCCTTTCTTAGTACATGATACTTTAGCTTGCTGCCAATAAAATACTTATCCAAGCCTAACTCTAACCCAAATTTAAGAACCATCATTTCTATTATTCAAATAAAACATTCCAAATTTTGTATTTTATATTAAGCTTTAATTTTTATCAATCAACGATTATTACAAACTTCTGCTCTTTCCTGTACAGCTACTTTTTGCAAATTGGCAAGAAGGTCAGCTTGACCCAGACTGGTGTATTCCGCACCAACTGCATTGATTGCTTAGACAGGACCAATGTTGTTCAAAGTATGATTGCTAAAGAAATGTTAAAAGAGCAGTTTGTGGTAAGATTTAATGTTGTTCAAAGTGTGATTGCTAAAGAGATGTTGAAAGAGCAGTTTGTGGTAAGATTTAATGTTGTTCAGAGTATGATTGCTAAAGAAATGTTGAAAGAGCAGTTTGTGGTAAGATTTAATGCTGTTCAAAGTATGATTGCTAAATATATGTTGAAAGAGCAGTTTGTGGTAAGATTTAATGTTGTTCAGAGTATGATTGCTAAATATATGTTAAAAGAGCAGTTTGTGGTAAGATTCACATACAGACATCCTGTCATTTCAATTAAATGAACATGAAAATTTATTTCATTTTCTAATAAACATGAAAATTATTTATTTTTTAAATGAAAATTGACATTATTTAAATGAACATTTCTTTTTCTAATGAATCTCAAAACTTTTTTCAAAATGTAATTAAAAAAGCTTATTTAAAAATAGCAAAAAAAAATATTTCCTGTTTTGTGAGCTAGGCACTCCTTTAAGGCTCACGTCACATAAGGCAAACTTATAAAACCAAGTTTTTTCTTTGACTAAGGCCTTAGTTTGAAACACTTTTGTGTTTGCCATTACATGACTACTGTTATTTTTGTGTGTCAGTATTTAAAATAAAATCTTGTTTTCTATTAAGTTTCATTGTTAGTTATATATTTTTAACAATAGATGATGTCCTATTATTTTCTGTGATAAAGTGTGTTCCTCTCATATGACATTTTACTCCTGTGCTTGCACTACTTGCAGCAAAACTTTGTTGGTAACAAATTTGTTTACTTTCAGCAACTGGGTATCATAGATGTTGATCATAACCTACAGGATGAAACACAGTTTGATACCGTTTTTAAAAATGGTAAATATGTTTTCCTGCAGTTGATAAAGTTAGGTTGACAAACTTAGGTTGATAAAGTTTGATGAACATATTATAGAGTATTTGTATAGGACTGGAAGTAACCTGACAATAAATTGGTATATGATGGGTTCATCTATTTTTGATGTCCACACAGGAGGGATGGGGAGGAGGGGTTAACAAAAAATTGACAATTGTGGACAGTGTGTGGACTTGGAATTTTCACAAAATCGTAGTCTTTGAACATCAAGAAATATCTAAATTTCAAAATTTGTGTGGACATCATAAATGGATGACCTGTATGTCTTAAATACTCATATATTGCTGAAGCATTTTCCTGGTTATAGGTGACATGCCCCACAGCTCCATAACTAATGTATAACATTTCTCATTTAGTCTGGGCAGACAATGCTGATGTCATCTCTAAAGAATATGCAGGTACAGGTGCTTTAAAAACAGATTTCACAAGGTATATATGATATTTTTTTCTTTAGCTTAAACTTTAGATTTCACAAGTTATATATGAAGTTATTTTTTCTTTAGCTTAAACTTTAGATTTCACAAGTTATATATGAAGGTATTTTTTTTCTTTAGTGTAAACTTCGTCTGTTTCTCCACATTTCACCCTCTAGTTCACGGGTTCCCAACCTGGGGGTCGCGAAGGTCTTTCTGGGGGGTCGCCAACTGGTTTACTAAACCTTAGTAATTTGACATAAAACATAAATATTTAGAAGAATTTTTGAAATTCGGCTTCATTAACATCACTGGAAATGTAATAGAGAAAAAACAAAGCGCACTGTACAAAGTTGTTCTCAGTCACGAATCTATGAAATCTTCAAAACTAAACCGTCATTTGAGATGATTCTTTCGGAACACACCAAAAATATATGGATTTCTTTCGTCGGTAAGAAGCTAGTTGTAAACGTCAGAGACTTGATCGAACAGGAAGTTTTCACCTGCATTAGTGCAAGCATCAAATGAAGTCGCGATAGAAAATGCCAAGCAAAAAAAAAAAAAAAAAAACAATAGAAAATCTCATCAAACGCTGCATGTACGTAAATGTTAAATAACACATTTTTATTGAAATTAAGCTTTCAACATTGTTTGCTTTCCAAGTTGATAAATCAACAGACGTGAGTTCGTGTTGGCAGTTGCTGGTCTGTGTCTATATTCATGCGGATGATAACAAAGAAGAGTTGCTATTTTGTGAAGATAGCATGGAGAAAATAAATAAGTTTTTTTTTTTAAACGGGATGATTAAAATGGGTTAGACCGGCTGTGGGGGTTTGTACGGATGGTGCGCCTTCTATGTTTAGCTCAAAATCGGGCTTTCAGAAAACAGAAAAGATTTAGTTCCTTAACCACTGCCCTAACCAATCGACATCAAGAGTCCATTACTAGTATAAGTCGTAAATTATATAAAATCTGGAGCCTTCAAAGAACTGAGCAAAAACATTATTATAGATCACGAGGTTCTGCTCTTCTACACTACAGTACGCTGGCTGTCAAACGAAATGTTGTAAATTGTGTTTTTGAATTGAAATCTGAAATCAAATTGTTCTTGGAAGTGCAAAGGAAACAAGACTTTTTGGTACACTTAAAACAACATAGAGTGGTTGGAGAGAGTATCATACCTAGCAGATGTGTTCGAACATCAAGATTAGCTTAACCTGAAGCTTCAGGGAAAATGAACAATATTATAACTTTCCATGATAATCTCGGGGCATTTTTATCAAAGCTGCAAAATCGGTAAAGAAAATAAATTTTAGAAATGTAAATTTGAGAAACTCTGCGGTGTGGTAGATGAATCTGATTGTGAGATAATTAAAATTTTGAAAGTAGTGATTTCTGGGCATCTTGAATCTCTTGAAAATGAACTGCATCGCTATTTCTCTGAGCTGAAAAAAGAAGAATCTGCATTTACGCATTACCCATTATCTTCTTCCCTTAATGTTGCCAGCATTCCCGATGAATTACAAGATGAATTCTTTGATTTGCAGAATGATTCTGAGTAAGATGAAAAACTGCAGACACAATTTTGGTGTAGTATTCACCATTCATACCCAAACGTAAAATTGATTGACTTTTCGAGAATATATTTTCAACACTATTCTTCGATTAAAAACAAAATTAAGATAATTATAATGACATAGGTTGGCGTTAACAAATTTTTTTTTAAATTAAAAACTTAACCACGCAGGTTTAGTGAATAGTATGCAATTTTACTCATGCTATTAAAACAGTTATCAAGAGTAGTTCATATTAAAAGTCTACTAGAAAATCTTTTTTTAGTGCTTATTACTTTCCATACTAATTTCGGCTTTTTAATTCTATGGGGGTCGCGGGTCACTTACTTTTTATAAAAGGGGGTCGCCACTCGAAAAAGGTTGGGAACCACTGCTCTAGTTAATACAATCAGGCTGTGCAGTTCTTCACGTCATTTTACTTGTACACTATAGGGCTGGTAAGTAGGTCACCAACCAGTTCCATGGCTCAATAAAACCTGCATGAGCCATATAACTGGTTGGTGACCTTCTTGCCAGCCCTATAGACATTTGTTTATTTTATTTGAGATAGTACTCTCCCCTCAAATGTACAAAAGTAGTATAAAAACTATGTATTCTGTTATAGGACAGGCAAACGAACAATGTATGGTGCCTTACAAGATGGCTACAACTCTGTCATACGATACTTCAAAAACAATTTCCAAGATGGGAGCAGACAGGTAAAAGCAAACAGTTAGAACAAGGTTATTAGCGTACCATTATGTCACGTATTTGCTACAAATGTGACACACCCACTTCGCTACTAATGTGCTTGAATGCCACATGATATCACAGCAATCACCCATCATCTTTTTTTTATTATCATACAAAAAGACCTACTAGGCATTTCTCACTAACTAAATACAGTAGAAAAACAAACAGTAGTATCTAGCAGTTTTTATTATTATTGTATTCTACATAGAGTATCTCACAAATATTGAGTTTTTATTAGTGTCAACAGTTGCTTCAGCATTTTAGTAGTTTTTAATTGAATTTTACAAATCATGTAATGAAATACATTCCGTATTTAGTTAGATATTTAAGCTACTAGAGTAAACATTGAACTCATGAGTCCCAATTTTAAAAATATTAGTATTGTTATGGAGGCATTTCTAGGCACCTCTCACCTCATGCTTCCACCAACATAGCCCTAAGTAATAATAAATTAATACTGTTAGAATAACACCAAAATAAGTATTTTATTTACTTTGTCAACTAAATTTTGTCTACATTTCCTGTCTAATTGAATGTTATTTTTAAAATTGTACATTGTTACCTCTTGTCTAATGCTGCTGCTTCTATTGTACTGCAGAATGCCATGGATCTGTTTCTTGGAAATTATATTGTAACACAATTAAGTATTACATGTCAACTTTTTATGTGCCATTGAGGCCATTGACTCCGATTTCAGCCTGCTTTTCTTTTTGGATTTGCTTCCATAGCCTTTGTCCAACCAAGAAGCAGCAGTTGTTTGATTTTGAAGTTTTCTTTCCTAGAAGAGTTTATGTCCTGAGTTGTGGAGCCTCATGTTCCAGAGTGTTCGACCTCTAGTCTTTTAGGTTTAACAACACACCTTTTACAGACACTTTCCCGTCTAATTGAATGTTTTTTCAAAATTGTACAACGTAACATGTCTAATGCTGCTGATGATTCTATTGTACTGCAGGATGCCATGGATCTGTTTCTTGGAAATTATATTGTAGAGGAAGATGAAGGGCTCACAGCCAACTCCTCACCTCTGGAGAACAACAGAGATTGGAAATATTATGCTGTGAGATATATTCAAGTCTTTTTTTTCCAATTGATTTGTAATGGAATTAACTTATTTCCTGATTATGATAATTTAACACACTATTAATTATATTGATGTGTGCGCTAGGTGTGTACTATATCTTTGCTATTTGCACACCTTCAAAAGCGGAAATGCATTTGTGAATGAAAAAGAAATTAGATAAATATTTCATCTATTTTTTCTTGAGAAGCCCTAGCATCTTATACATTGTTATAATAATTCTCTACCCTTTAGGTACCAGTCATCTTTATTGTGGCCTTTTCCATGTTCATGGTCAGTGTCCTGTTGCCTGATGGTGAGTAACTGACTTAGTTAACTTTGTGCAAACTTTGGGTAAACTGGTGCAGACCAGTCCTAGGTAACGTGGTACAGACCAGTCGTTGTTAACTTGGTGCAGACCAGTCCTTTTTCATGTGGCACAGGTTGTATTTGTAGAGTGTATTGAATACTGTATCATTTTTTTGTGTGCCAACATTAGGTGAAGGTATGTGTTTGCTTTCCTGTATTAATCTGGGTATTTTTTGTTTGGCACAAATATTTCAATATCCTGTTGATATGATTCTACCATAAAACGTCTTACATACATAAAATTTAGAATAAGTTTTTTGGCACAGATGTTTCAAAATCACATAGATGTGATTCTAACAGTTCCCAGAAAAAGGCAAATGTGAAAGTGTGCTATGGAAAACTGTGCAAACAGAAAAACTGGCAAATACAAACTGATCATACTATTACATTTCAATAGTGCCTTATTTTGTGGAAAAGCATTTAATTATGCTACAATTTACATGTGGTTATTATTTGTTAACGTCTATAAATGCTCTATTTAAGAAAATAAAATTGCCATTGCTCACTTTTTTGTGCACACTTTTTCCATTGTGCATTTTTCTCAGATTCTACCATAAAGTTTCACTAATATTTCTTTTGCTTGTAAACATAATAAGGTTTGAAAGAAGCTATTTTGGATTTTATCATGCCAAAAAATTTAAAAAATCGCCATTTGTATAAGTAAATTACGGCTTTGAAAAATATTTTGTTTTGTTATTGTTTTTTAACTTTAACTTTTTTTTTTGGCAAAATTTGCATGAACACTTTTTTGGTATAAATTATTCATCCTTATAAGTGCATATATACAACTTTACATTTGGATTTGGATTTTTTCAAAACTTTTTTAAAACAACTTTGATCACTTGAACTTTTCACTATACATAAATGAGCTTGCTGTATTTAACTAACATATTTAAAAAAGGATTGAACATGTCAAGAATTTACCTTCTTAGTGTCAATAAAATTACCTAATGACATGAATTATATTACATGACAAACAGGTGGAAGAAGACTGAAACGAGTGAGTAATTTTTAAAGAATGGAATTCTTGTGTCTTCATTCCTTTTTTTTTATCAGCCCTGAAAATTAAACCACACACTTACTTTACGACAATGTCCATTCAAAACAAAGGTTTAGTGTGAATGTACGTGCTCATCAAATTTTCAGGGCTAGTTAATATTCCAGAGTTTTATTTGCTGTTAATTGATGTCTATGCAATTTATTGGTTATGAGATTCTACACTAAACTATAAGATGGCATTGTTTAATCAAACAAACACTGCAGCATATTAAATATATTTTTTTAAAACATGTATTTGAACTTACTGTTTTTTGTTTTTTAAAGTTTTTTTTTCTTGCATTTTACATCTTTTCATTGTTTGAATTTTTTAGGCAAGGCTAAACACTTAAGAAGAATATTCAAATAAAGTACCAAACATCAATACTTGTTAGAATAAATTTTTGCTTTTTATAATTTAACTTCAAAAATAGGAAATTATTGTTTTATATTACTGATATTAATTTAGTAGTTGCATAACTTTTTCCTAAGATTTTTATTATTCACTATATAAGTTGTATGAAAATATTTTCCCTGAAAGAGTAACTAGGCTATCCAACTTGTTAATTTTGCTGATGCAATTTTTTATTGTAATATTAATATTATAACCAGCTTGATTTCATGTTTGGCAACTAAGAGACTTAACAGTTAAGGAAGGCTGATTGAACTGTTATTGATTTCCTCTTTAGTATAACAATTATTCTAAAAACAATTTCCCCTGTCTTTTCATTCTGACAAAATAAGACTGTAATAATATGGGGGGATGCTCACAATTTGGATTAGCACTTCTGATAAAAAAGAACAGTTAAATACATTTTTAATTACCTAAAATAGTATATATTTTTTTGTTAACAGAGATGCTAATATTCTTTTGAATAATTTATTCAATGAATGAATAGCTTATTCTTTTATTGTTTTAATCATTTATTATATCTTTATTGTAAGAATAATATTTAAACATCCTAAAGTCAATTGAGTACACATCAATTATGAGTATTAATACATTTTTTATTCACTTAATATGGTTTTTGCTAACTAATGCTGTTTTAGTGCCAGTTTGCATTTGAATTTTTGTTTTAATTTAATATTTAAAAAACATTTCAGCTAGATTAAATGCCTGCCTGTTTATGTATCTAAAAAATTTTTTCTTCTTCACAAAATTATTAACAATTTCTTTCTTTAATCTTTTTTTCCCATTCTTTAATTCAAGTTTTTTTTTTCTTCTTTATTTTTTCACAGAGCATGTAAGTGAACAGATGATGTATGTGTTGTTCTGGGGCGTGGCTTCCATCCTCTCCATGGCAACCATCTTTGTGTTTGGGACAATCTATGTTGACCAGCCCCGCCTGGCGGGAACCAAGTTGAAGTCAGAATAGCTATATGACAACGACATCTTCATTGTCTGACTAATCAAGGCAGTCAGGTTTTTACCACTGGATACGCGCTGGGGAATTTTGTAGTTAGCTTAAGGTTATCATCTACGGACAACATAGTTTAATTCAAGTGTAACCTGTTATCTAGGTTATACGTGTGTTGAATTTAACCTGTTAGAGTTATTCATGTGTAGTGTGTAGCCTGTTCTTATGGTTACACTATGAAGGTATAAGTTTATTGATGTGTAGTGTGTAACATGTTATTATGGTTACACTATGAAGGTATAAGTTTATTGATGTTTAGTTTGTAACCTGTTATTATGGTTACCCTATGAAGGTATAAGTTTATTGATGTTTAGTTTGTAACCTGTTGTTATGGTTACACTATGGTGTATGTTTTTTCATGTGTAGCATGTAACCTGTTATAAAAGTTATTCATGTGTAGTGTTTAACTATTTTTTATGGTTATACATGTGTATTGTGTAACCTATGAAGGTATAAGTTTTTTGATGTGTAGCGTGTAACCTCTTTGTCAGGTTATACATGTGTAGTGTCTTCATCTATTATGGTATTAAGGTTATACATATTGCATGTATGACACATAATACAATCAGTCATGGTGTTAAGGTTATATGTTGTGTATCCTTTGCTAGAGGTATTCAGTAATGGATCTATTAATGATAAGTTACTCATTAAAATAAAACAAGTACATTGTTATACATGTATTATGTGGAGAAATTTGATGAAATTTAGTTTAGTTTTAACTTGCTCAATACTAGAAACAAAATGGTTCATGAAAGGTCAAATTTTAGAGATCTACTGAACTTTGACCTAAGATGTAAAAAGGGTTACAGGACTTGCTATAACTATAACAGATTTTTTTTTTGCCTGCTTTGTACATTTTATTAAAGATTTATAATTCATATTTTTGCTTCTGCGATGTTGTTGAAGTAGGCTACATTTTATTTTAAGATCTTGGTGTTTGTGCTTTTTAACAAATTTTGTACTGCTAGTGCAGTTTTCTTTTTGATTGGAGTTTGGTAAGTTTATTTTTTAAAATATTTTTTTATCCAAAATAAGTCACGTTAAAAAAAATTTAGTTGTTTTTAACAATTTTAATTGAAAAAGATGAACTACATTTTTTCCCAAACATATTAAAGCTTGCCAGTAAAAAAATTTTAGTAATTAATATCTCATTAATCCTTGCTGTAATAACAAGTTTTTAACTATACTAAAGCCATTTCTGTCTTATTATTAAAACTGGCTCTAACACCTTGAGGATAGACATAAAAAATTTCTTTTCAATTATATACCAGTACCCTGTTTGTAAAACTACTGAAAACTACTGGGACCAAAGGTGTTAAATAATTTATAGACCCAGGTCAATGAATATCACAGATCCTCACATAACCACGTATAGATAAGTAGTAACACCATTGTCCATTCACCCCTGTTTGTTTGTGTGAATGGTTTTAGCGTATGATGACAACATATAGAAAAAAACAACTTATCATCTGTTTTTTGTCTAATTATGATAACATTGTGTATTATAATATTACTATTTATTTTTTACTTATCTGGAGCGCAACTATTTTACATTAGTGGAAATACATTTGCGCATACTAACATAAACACAAGAAGTTAAGTATTTACGTTTTATATATTTATTACAGAACATTTATTCCCCACCATTAATTTATTTTCACATCTGCAACAACATTATATTTTTTATTTGTCGGACAATACAGTAGGAATTTATTAAAAAAAAAATTAAAAAAACACTACTTGAAGAAATAACTAGTTTAACCATTTTGATACCAACACCTAGTCTCCAGTCTCAACAGAAAGGATCATTTAAACTCCAGTGTTGTAGGACTTCTTTTCAGTTAGGAAATTATCTTCCTCATGTATGTTTACAGGTTCAAAGGGGTTGACTTTGCTTTTGGTATGGATATTGTTTTAGTATGTATTCATCTTTTTAAGAGAATACCCTAAAGATTAACCGGACTAGTGAATATAAACTAAGTTTTTTAAAATTTTAGGATCCAAAATTTTAGCTTCAACTTTTTTATAGTATTGTGAAATCCTATTTCCATATCGGTAACCTCCATAATACAATTAAGCTTTTTAAAACTACAACAGACTGCTTGGACTGGATTAAAAAAGTTGTATTGGATGTTATTATTTTATTGCTTGGGTACACATGTCAATGTGGTGTTTGTTATGCCAAGGGAAAGTACTCTGAAATAATCCATTGAGTCATCCTTGTGTGTATTTATATCCCTGTGATAAGTGCTTTTTTTGTATCTATTTATAGCAATAGGTTATATATATTTACATTACATGCTAGAAATTTATTGCACTATTATGATGTAAATTGACTTTAAGCAGAATCAATTTTATGATGTGCTGTTGTAGTTAAAATAGTTGTAATGCAGAGAATGTTTTTTGATGAACAGGGTTGTATAAAATACTAAGTAGAGAAATTTTCTTAGCTGTTGTCATTTGCCTTGTAGCTTTCTGATGATAACTGGGTTGTAAAAAAAAAAAGATGATAATTTTATTTGGAGGGTAATAAGTTTTATAAATAGATTGTGCTTTGGTTAATGTGTTATCAATATATGTACAGGGCCATTTATGCCACAGTTGTATTTTATAAACAAATTATTAGTTGCCACTTGTCAATTGTTTTGTTTCAATTAACTCTTTCACTCTTTAATTTATAGTGTACCAAGCAAGCATGTCAAATCCAACTTGGCAATGCTAAGATGGACTGTTGAGTTTAGTTTTAAAAATCTGGCCAGTTTTTAGATAGGATTTAAAATCAATTATAAAGTTTACTTAAAAACTTGGCCTGTGCTGGGTTTTGGTACACATTCCTATTGGTACGCACTTGTATGTTCTACATATTTCTGTGCAAACAAGTGTATGTTGTACAGTGTTTCGGCTACATGTTTGTCAATTAAACCTGTTAATACATCTTTAAAAATACACACTGAAGTTTTACCTCATTTTGCTTGAGTTTGTAATTATTTATGAATGTTTTTTTTTTGTTACATTTTTCCTGTGAACTTTACCTTGTTGAAAATTACGTTTTTGTTTTAATTTTCGAGTGGATCTTGTTTTTGTATTTTGTTGTGAACCATGCGTTAAAAAAAAAATTTGTTGTGAACTATGGTACTGATATATTTTTTGTCGTGAGCCTTGTTTTTTGTTTCTTTTTTGCTCGTTTTTACTTTCTTCTATAAAGAATTCAGGGGGAAGTATAGTATAAGCTTATTGACCCATAGACTTCTTAAATCAGTCAAGCTAAAGTTAGTCGTAGAATACTTTACCTACTACATCCTTACATCTTTAAACTAGTAGTAGTAGACTACTTCTTATATTATTCAACTAGTAAATACTGCCGCCCTCTCCCAGAAGAAACAGAAAAAATAAAAGAAAATTATATATAAATGTATATCCTTAAAGCAGTGTGCACTTGTGCCCCCCACCCCTCTCCACCTGAGAAAATATCTAAAGAAACTCCTCTAGTAAACTAATTTGCTTAAAACCTGTCCCCTTTTGGAGTTGATGCATGTGTGATGTAACAAGTTTAAAACGTAAACATATGTGTAGTTGCCAATGAAAAAAAATCAGGTTCAGAGAGTCTTCAATAGGGCCCACACTAGTCTTGTTTTGGTCTAGTTAATATCAACGCTTCAGCATAACCCTACTGCGCACAGCGGGATAACTTTAGGACAATAAAATGCAGCTAAATTTAGTAACACGTACACAAATTTCCGTCCTTCCTCGTTGATGCTACCTTGACCTTTCTGTTTAACCCTTGATCAATTATCTAAAAATAACTGAATCGCCGATACAAGTTAGCTGGCCAAATCAGCAACACAATAAATCTGCCAACGTTTAATTAAAATATCAATCCATAAAAGACGTCATACATGTGGGCGAGAGAGGGTATGGATTCGGTGACGATATGAGACGATTATTATTAATAAGTGGAGTGTCACCAGCTGTTACTGTATCACCCCGCCCCTCCAATCGACTTCTGTTTGGTGTCACCCTCTCCCTCCCCCATTTTTCTATATAACTAGATTTAACACCGTAGGTTTAATGCTCTTTTCGATAAGGTGTCTACCCATCCCAATAGTGTCATCCATCATGCAGTTTTTCGCCATGGTGTCACCCCTAGAATGGTGTCACTCGGTGTGGTCCGCACCCACCGCCCCTGCCTCGCGACGTCTCTGATAACACGTTATATTATGCATTTTAATAATTCATTATATCTGTACTTTGTCTAACACGTTATATAATCATACACTAGACCAATATGTTGTATATTTCTATGACTAGACAAACACGTTACATATTCGCTAGACTAATACGTTATATATACACTGGACTAACACGTTATATATACAGTAGACTAACACGTTATATATATATATATATATATATATATATATATATATATATATATATATATATATATATACACTAATGAAGCCTCAAACATAACTTACAACACAGTGTATTCATTATTTTCATCTTTTCCCGTTCGTGCCCAAGACATTCTATGGTAGATGCAGTAGAGATTATCTATTTCAATGACCTCGGCTTTCAGGGGGATAGTGTGCGCAATTCCTAACATAGGTACCCATCAGAGCTGGGTGAACTCAGGGGCGTTATACATGCTTGAACCCGTGATCCAAACGCCAAACTTTCAGGTTAGTTAGTAGTCGTGACTTTTACCATTCGACCACGTCTAATTTTACGTTTTGGTGTCACCTCCTGAATGGTGTCACCCGTTGCGCTACGCACCCCAGCCCGGTGACGCCACTGCAAGTAATTATGACGGAGAGGGTTGGCTGGGGGTCAACAAACTGACCTGTAATGTAACCCTTTTCTAGGCTCCCATCCCGAACGTACCCAAAATTTCGTTTACCTTCTAATAATAGCAATCGAGTTGTTTCCCCTTCTTCAGGGGCTATAACCATTAAATAAATGAATGTTGTAAGTTGTGGCGAAAACAGTGCTTGATCAATGATCACTATTCAAAAATGATGTGAGCAAAGCCTGCTATAATTTTCGTTAAAGTGATTGTGTGTCAGTTTTATACCCAACAACATTACTTTCCATAATGTTGTTAACGAAAATCTATTGCCTATTATTAGGATGTCAAGTTTTCTATGACGATTGAGATGCTGAGGTTTTAATTCAGGGAGTTTACTATTCAAACTGTACACCAAAAATATTTTAAAAGATTCTAAATGCACACTGCGATGACGAGATTTTTTATATATACTTGGTACACCGTAATGTATACTATAATATATTCTTGTTCCGGGGATCGCCTTTTCTAAATCTTATGTAGCCTGACGCAATGTGTGAAATCAAACGCAACTCCAATTCAAGATAAGCTATGTTTGTTTATTCAAACACAAATCAATCTTCTACTCTTCTATACTATATATTTTACTTCTAGCTAACTAATCTCCAATCCACCTCTACTATCACCTAACATAGGGGTCGGCAAACTTTTGAAGCGGAAGAGCCAAAAGTTACAATTTTCAATATTTCCCTGGTTTTAAAGAGCCACTAACATTTTTTATTTCAAATATTTTATTTTTTTATTAAGATTATTAGTATTTGTTCAAGGAGCTGGAGAGCCGCATCTTGATATCAAAAGAGCCACATGCAGCTCGCGAGCCGCAGGTTGGCGACCCCTGACCGAACAATCTCTAACTGCAACTGCTTTAAAACACGTCTGAGGGGTCGGGCCATCCATAAGTGACGTCACGCTTTTCCCCCACCGTCACACGTCGTCACAAAAAGCCAGACCCCCCTAAAATAACGTCACACCTAAGCCTACAACACCTCATCCCCGTCAAAATTGCATTTGCATTTTTCTTAAATTAATACTGTATTTTTCCAAAATCTTGTCTGAACTCTTGTCAACATAGAGTATTTTAATCAATTCCTATTACCGTTTATTAAAACAGTTTTCTAAAACGCTAAAAACGGCTAAAATTCGTTTTCTAACATTGCGTTTTTAAAATGCAAAAGTGTTGCGCCACACCGTCTGAACCACCCCCTCTGTCCCTCATCACACCCGTCACAAAATTGCGGATCCCCTCCCCCCTTACGAGTGTGACGTCATTTATGAAAGACCCCCTGACCAATACACAATCTACTGACCAACTGCATATATACATATCTAAGCCTTCGTATACATTTAATTATACACAAACACACGTTGCTTTAAGTATATGAGTTTATATCACGTCATATAATACACCTCATTGATCATCAACAACCCTGTGATGGCTTGAATAAAATATGCAGCAATATGGAGTGCATAAACAATGTCAACTATACCATCATCTATAGCTTTAGCACTCCACTGGTTCACTAAGCAAGCAGCTGGAATGTAAGAGTCATTTCGTAATTATAGTGGTATATTAGTGGTTTTTGGTGGTATTTTTGTGGCATCTGTAAATTAAAGTAAACATTCCTATTTAGAACTAGCAATCTATTGGGCAGAGGAAGGGATAATGTGGTCAGCATTATGTCCAGCCGGTTTTACTTTACCTAACGGGAGTTCCACTGACTTGAATCCGGATTCGAACTCGAGACTTTCGGTTTAGCAGTCAAGCGATCTACCGCTAGGTCACACCATTCCTTGGTGGTATTGCTGTGGTATTTTGGCGGTGATATTGTGGTATTCTATGCCATATACATTGACAAAGTATTGTCATAGTCTATTTCACCTACATATCATTTCTAGGAACCATAACCTATTCCGAAGTTATTGTAAACGAAGATAAAAGAATACTGATAAATCTTACATGTAAATATACAGACACATGCAGTGATAACTGCGGTGATTTTGCTTCCTCTAAACTTGCTGGTAAAGATGTGCAGGCAGATAACTACATAGGCGATGTTGTTGCACAGAAAAACGAATAATTTCAGCCTATCAATGACGCTGTTCGTGGAAGCTAGTCCGAAGAAAATGACGGTTCTCAAAAAAAATGCACAATTGAAAATGCGCACAAAAACATACACAACAGAAAAATGCACATATAGAAAAATTCGTAAAGAGAAAATTGCACACAGAAAAATCGCACACAGAAAATATGAACATAGAAATACGCGAAAAGATAATGCGCACAGAGAAAAACAGGAAATGTGCAAAGAAAAAATTGATGCTCACACAGATCCCTTAGCAACTACACATTTTATAATAAACCGGGAGTGATCTCCCCTAAACTTTCTCGAATATTCTAATATAAAATTACGAGGGATGGCAACTCAGGATATAGACAATATTTGTTATCCATTTTTAATTACTTAAACTTTTTATAATAGAATAGAATCTCGTAAAAAAAAAGAATTGCACACCAAGTGAAAAGTTTCCCTATCAAACCTGACGGTCTATGAGGCAAGTGAAGTAGAGTTCACTTGTTTCTGTGACCTAGGCATATGAAGAGATAGTGTGGTCAGCACTATGCCCAGCCGCCTTTACTTTCCCTAACAGGAGTTAGGTACCCATCAGAGTTGGGTGGACTCAGGTACGGTCTACTGACTTGAACTCGGATTCGAACTCGAGACTAACGGGTTAGCAGTCCAGCTCTCTACCGCTAGACCACTTCGTCCCACACCAAGTGAACGCCTAATAAAATGTGTATAAAAGTGCGGGAAATTATTAGTACTTTATAAATTTACGTGCGTTTTTTGAGAAATCGGAAATAGCGTAAATAATTACTTCCGGTCAACGGCAGTTACTCAAAATTTGACAGAAGGTAGAGAATTAGATCTTTTACTTACGTGTGAAATTTCATGCATCTATCTAAAATAGTACGCAGCTTATAGGCTTTTGAAAAATTCAAAGTAGAAAAAGTACCACTTCCGGTTATCGGAAATCACCCAAAAGTTGATCAGGATCTACGATTTTGATAAAATATAACTTATATATGAAAAATACTTATATATGAAATTTCATCAACCTAGCTGTAACGGTACTCAAGTAATCGTGTTTACACACACACAGACAGACACACAGACACACAGACATACGGACAGAATTGCAAAGTCCAGTTTTTACAACTCGATAACGCATAAAACGCCAAAACGTTTATATATTTGTATTTATAATTTTTGCCTGATTAAATTAAGTCCTCTATACTCCGGATGTGATGAAGGACTGAGGAGTAAAACGGTGAAAACTGTCAAAATTTCATGTTATTTTTGTGCACGATTACAATACTTTCTCTATACTTTCTCTATTCTCGTATATCCGAGAAAGTAAAAATGTCTATGAGTAATCAAAAACTTCCCAAATTTTACAACTACTTTTTCTAAAGCCTATTGTGAAACACTCAAGGGAGATAATTCAAAATATACACGTTTACTATCGTATTTGTTTGTAAAATAAAAAGAAGTAAACGTACATAAAACCGAAATAGTACAGAATAGTAGTTTTAACAATGCAACAAACGAACATTTTACATTATGAAATAACAATGGATTGCTATAAATAAGCAAAAGTCGTCTTAATATCTAGGGGCATCTTGCGATTTATTTTCAAAAGAATTTCGCCGACAACAGTGTGTGTTTAATTTTAGGAGAAAGAGGACTCGGGATGGTGTCTATAGAATAAAGATAATCCAACCGCAGCTACAGTGTACTTTTTACAAAACAACCACCAATTAAAAAATGAAAGAAAATTATTATTTTTTTAATTAAAAAAATTGATTATGCTCGGCTGTGGGCCCCTAAACAGCCTCCCCCCCTCCCCCGAAACAGTGACGTACTTACTTGGTTGATCAAAGTAACCGTAACTGGTATAGAAATTACTCTGAATTATGAAGTAGTACCAGCTGTACCAAAGAATAATATAATTTATGATTAATGGCTACAAATAAAGGTAGACTTAATTAATGAAAGTAAAAATAAGCTTTCGTTTCGGGCCCGGCATTCCGTAGGAAAGATCAAGTGGATCGTGTGGTCAGCACTATGTCCGGACGCCTTTATTTTTCCTAACATGAATCAGGTACCCATTAGAGCTGAGTGCACTCAGTGACTTTCTATAGACAAGAGTCTACGACCTCAAGACATGTTAAAATGTGGTGTGCTCTACCACGCGCCAACGCCATCCCAACAATGATAATAAATCGTAAAATACTATCACTCAAGCGTAGTAGTATCTTTATCTTCAGTAGTTCGAATAAAAGTGAATTAGTGTTGTTTTAAGAAGGTGATTTGAAGTTGTTGTTAATAAGAAAACATTGACATATGTTTATTAGTGTGAGATTGTGAATATAAAATGTGCTTAAGTGTGAGGTTTTAAACATTCATTTTCCCCATAAAGTTATCATACCTGCGGCAACTTACTTTATAATTACAGATGCAACTATAAAGAAGAAACTGAGTCTGGCAATCTTTGTAGGGTTTTTACTACCAGATCCGACAGACTCAGTGATGGTAACTACTTCTTCGTGTGGCGATTTGAAATCAGTTGTGGACGTCATGTTGGCAGCAAGGACATGTGACGTCAGTTTTAGGTCTGGGTGTTGCTCCTGGTTTTTAAGCAGACTACTTTAGTTTAAAAAAAAAAACTCTACTCTCAAACAGGGGTGGACTGGCTGTGGCAAAAAAATCTGGGGAAATTTAAAAAGGTTCTCAAACCACAGATTTTAATTTTCATTGCGTATTTTTTCTCCATCAAAGCCTGAATTTGACGCTTTGGTATGAAGAAACAGAAATGGTAAAATGGAGAAATACTAACACAATAAAAAAAAAAAACAGGACGACAACACCTTTTATTTGGACCCATCGATTTGTTGGGGACAAGCCAGAATTTTTCCCTAGGGGTCCACCGGGAAAAATTCCGGTAGACCGACGGGCCAGTCCACCCCTGGTCTCGTGTGTAACCTACTGGATCGTCGTAATCAAAGCCGAGCATTACGTGTCTCAAATCACTTGGCTACTTATACTTGTATAAAGATCAGTTTACTATTTACTAATAGACCACACATAGCTGTCAACGAATTAATGTAAAAAACTAGAAGACTACACATATTAGTAAACTAGTAGAATACTTAAATCAGTCATTTAGTAAACTACTTACATCCCCCTGGAACTGCATCGCTGTCAACTGGAAAACTAATTAAGTCTCTTTCCGTAAACTCGAAGACAAATACTTACTCTAGTCGCTTCTTGATTACATGAGTATGTCAGCAAACAGGTCAGGTAAATTTGATTGGTGAATGTTAACTATCAGGCTAACACACATATTTCTGCAGTTTTAACAGGAGAATCTTGTTCACCAAACATCGTTTTGATATGTAACCTACACAAATACCATACTACACAAATCCCACACTACATAAACCCCACACTACACGAATCACACACTACACTTACACAACTCCCACACTACACAAACCCCACACTGAACAACTCCTAACACTCCACACACGTCGCACACTGCACATATTGGTAAAACTGGATAACTGGGACGATAACAATATGGCTAAAAATAGTAACACGTAAACAAACGCAACTCCTTCCGAGTCTAAGCCACCTTGACTTTTCTGTTGACGCTTTGATCGATAATCTATTTTTGTTTGCTTCTTCAACTGTATAGATGGCGCGACACTAAGCCATTTTCTAACCCGCCACTTTACGCCACCCACCCCCCACACACAAACATTAATTTTTAAAAAGTCCTCTTGCAGATTTTGCTAAGACAACTTTTTGAATAAAAAATTAATTGCACTTATTGACTTCTAAATTAAATTTTAATTACATTATGATTCGTTTTTTTTGTTTCTAAAAGGTATCCTAAAAAAAAAAAACTTAACATTAAAAAAAAACCAATGGATTATTTAACAAGGAATATTTTTCTAAGTCTATTCGCGCAGAAACCATCTAAAGTGACTTAGACATTTTTGCAAAAAGACTCATCAAATACTAGTTAAGTTGTTTTCATATTCATGCGCACCAATTTCCCTAGTCGAACATGCATCATAACACTCTTTATTATTGTTTATTATGTTAAAAGAACCCAACAAAATGACTTCTTTGGAAATTCCTGTCTTATATTTGTCATTGAGATGTAAATAATTTAAAGCGGATATAATGTGCATCTGGTTTAGAATTTAAGATATGGAGACTTGTCAGTGTCAGTACAAGCCCTTCTTCCATCCGCAAATGTTTTAGGCATCCGGTAGATATATATATATATATATATATATATATATATATATATATATATATATATATATATATATAAGTAAATATATATACATTGTGTATATATATATATGTATATATATATATATACACAATGTATATATATATATATATATATATATATATATATATATATATATACAGATAAGTAAATATATATACATTGTGTATATATATATATGTATATATATATATATACACAATGTATATATATATATATATATATATATATATATATATATATATATATATATATATATATATATATGTGTGTGTGTCCATTTTTATTTATTTATTTATTTATATACAGTGACATGCCATAATATCCCAGACAAAATATGTCAAGGACAAATATTCTCAGGATAAAACGTTCACAGAATTAAATATTTCAGGTCATAAAATATCGAGGGTAAAATAATCAGAAAAAAATCTAAAACAAAACACACAACAGTCGTTTTTATTTTGTAAAATTAAGAACAGCTATCAAATAACAGAAGGTGAATAAAAAATCTCACAACGCTGCATGGCACTACGAAATACACACCGATCCGAAACGAAACACAACACTAACTAAATACCACCAGGCTAAAGAAACCACATTTCACAAAACAAGGTGTAGCCTACCTAGTAATGTGGAGTTTTGTAGAGTGCAACATTTAGAAGGGGCTACAATAGAATATTAGTAAAATATAGCAGAGGCGTAGCAAGGGGGGGGGGGGTGCGGACCGCACCGGGTGACACCATTTAAAGGGGGTGACACCAAGGCAAAAAATAGCAAAATATATAGAAAAAATGATACTTCCACTTAATTAAGTGATTAATTCGAGTGTTAAATAGTCTTTTAAGAGGTCGTCGAAAGTTTGAGAGGGGGGGGGGGGGGTGCGAATTGCAAAAATTGAGGGGGGGGGGGGGAGGATGCAAATCGAAAATTGAAAGTTTGTCCCCGTAAAGGGTCGCTACGCCTCTGGAGGGTGACTCCATTAAGTGCCGCACCGGGTGACACCCGACCTCGCTACGCCACTGAAATATAGTATACTAGAGTAGAATATAAATGGAAGAGCAGAGTAGCATTGTGTAGCCCTTGTGGCACTCTGACCTTTGAATCAAATAAAACAGTGATCGGTTATGCAGGTCACCCAACCAACTGACATCAAAGTACACAGATAAACGCTGAGAAGCTCTAGGCAGCAAACAGCATCGGCAAAGTTTCACCAAATTAGAACACATTATGTTGGATACACTAGATACAATACAAAATTATTATACATTTCTATATACATATCTTTGTAAACATGAAAGAAAAAAATAATACGATAAATTATTAAAATATAGATAAAAAGGAACACAATTTGATAATATTTTTTAGGCGATTTTCATACATCTTTCTCTGCTTGATATATATATATATATATATATATATATATATATATATATATATATATATATATATATATATATATATATATATATATATATATATATATATTTATATATTTATATATATATATAGATGTTGTTTGAGGAATATGAAGTCAGTTTTCACGTGATATATGTTATCTCAGCAACCATCATCAACCCTACGATGAACTGAAGATAATGTGCAGCGGCCTCAAGTCCGTAAGCAACGTCCGACATCTCTTCTCTCTGTGTTTGCTCTGGTTCTGTACTCAGAAAGTTGACCGCTACTACCCAGTATGTGGCTAAAATACAAAGTATAGTAACATTTTAGATGTATTTTAGTAGTTTTTTTAGAGGTATTTTAGTGGTATTTTAGCGGTATTTTAGTAGTATTTCTGTTGCACAAGTTATTTTAGTGTTATTTTGAGTGCTAATTAAATGGTATTTTATGGGTGTTTTGTTGTATTTATATGGTATTTTAGTGGTATTTTAGTGGTGGTTTAGTATTATTTAAGTTGTATTTTAGTGGTAGTTTTGTTGTATTTAAATGCTATTTTTGTTATATTTAAGTGGTATTTCAGTGTTATTTTATTGGTATTTTAGTTGTATTTTTGTGGTATTTTAGTTGTATTTAATCTCGTATACAACAAATGTTAACACAGATGTCTTATTGTAAAATTCTAGTATGAAGATGTAAAAAATAACAGTTTGTAAAGAAAATTCACAAAAATTACTCGTATATATCTATCGTCTAATAAGTAAATCTTACATGTAATTATACAGACACATGCAGCGATCGCAGCTGTGAGTTTGCTCCCTTGAAGCCAGCGGTTGAAGATGTGGAGCGAGATCGCTACAAAAGCGATGTTGTTGCCCAGTATAGGGATTAAGGCTAGACACAACAGATAAAAAAATTAACATGTTTCAGGGTATTTAATTAATCCATATGTTAATAGAGTGAAAACTATAAACAAAGTTTGTTATGCGTCACCGCTTTCAGTTATGGTTGCTATGGAAACCACAAAAAGGAGCGAAAATTCAAACTTTAAAAAACTTTTACGTTTGCTCTCATAATAGATATTTGAAGTCTGTTTATATATTTAGGTTTGTTATTTCAATACAATTCTATTTTTGCTTATTTTGATAGCTAGGATGGCTTTTTCTAATACAATTATTTTTACGTAAAACTATGTACACAAATTAAAGGGGGTGGTGCTACATAAACGTTAATATTTCTTAAAGTACTTAAGTAAACAGAATGTGCAAGCGTAGTATTGTTGACAGTATAATGCTCAATGCATGTAGAAAGTTTCATTATTATATGACAATGGGTTCAAAAGCCTTAGTGGTTGGAATTTAGAACTTTGCGTTAAAAATTTGAAGTTGAGAAAACGTAAAAAGAATGGCGGAAAATGGCACTGTTCGGTTCCTCTTATAGTAAACAGACGTCTTGTTCTATGTGGAAGAGATATTTGAATAATAAAATACGTGTTCATTTCTGTTCTAGGTTTTAGATAGATTTTTCTATACAAGCATAAAGTATGTATACAACAGGTAATGAATAAATTACTATTAAGTATTAAGTATCCTATTAATCGAGTGTTATTCTCAGAACAAATATTAACAAATCAAATCAAGTTCTGTTTGTTAGCAACTTGTCTCATATCAACACAATGTCTATCACTACTTCAGCTGTAAGTTACACAAGTTTATTGCCTTTACTTTCCCTACGTCAGTCAGGTACCCATCAGAGTTGGGTGGACCAAGGGACGTGCTGCGACTCTAACCAGGGACTCGAACTCGAGACTTTCAGGTAAGAAGGCGAACTCTCTACCGTTCGACCACGCTTACCTACTCACATTAAAGATGGTATATTTTTAGCCCACCCAGAGCAATGACCTTTACATTGTCAGTTTATGGCTTCTACAAGTCTAGTGTACTGTTGCTTCTACAAGTCTAGTGTGATGTTGCTTCTACAAGTCTAGTGTACTGTGGCTTCTACAAGTCTAGTGTACTGTGGCTTCTACAAGTCTAGTGTACTGTTGCTTCTACAAGTCTAGTGTACTGTTGCTTCTACAAGTCTGGTGTACTGTTGGTTCTACAAGTCTGGTGTACTGTTGGTTCTACAAGTCTAGTGTACTGTGGCTTCTACAAGTCTGGTGTACTGTTGGTTCTACAAGTCTGGTGTACTGTTGGTTCTACAAGTCTAGTGTACTGTTGCTTCTACAAGTCTGGTGTACTGTTGGTTCTACAAGTCTGGTGTACTGTTGCTTCTACAAGTCTAGTGTACTGTTGGTTCTACAAGTCTAGTGTACTGTTGGTTCTACAAGTCTAGTGTGATGTTGCTTCTACAAGTCTAGTGTACTGTGGCTTCTACAAGTCTAGTGTACTGTTGGTTCTACAAGTCTAATGTACTGTTGCTTCTACAAGTCTAGTGTACTGTTGCTTCTACAAGTCTGGTGTACTGTTGGTTCTACAAGTCTAGTGTACTGTTGGTTCTACAAGTCTGGTGTACTGTTGCTTCTACAAGTCTGGTGTACTGTGGCTTCTACAAGTCTGGTGTACTGTTGCTTCTACAAGTCTAGTGTACTGTTGGTTCTACAAGTCTGGTGTACTGTTGCTTCTACAAGTCTGGTGTACTGTGGCTTCTACAAGTCTAGTGTACTGTTGCTTCTACAAGTCTAGTGTACTGTTGCTTCTATAAGTCTAGTGTACTGTTGCTTCTACAAGTCTAGTGTACTGTTGTTTCTACAAGTCTAGTATAAGTTGCTTCTACAAGTCTAGTGTACTGTTGCTTCTACAAGTCTAGTGTACTGTTGCTTCTACAAGTCTAGTGTACTGTGGCTTCTACAAGTCTAGTGTACTGTGGCTTCTACAAGTCTAGTGTACTGTGGCTTCTACAAGTCTAGTGTACTGTTGCTTCTACAAGTCTGGTGTACTGTTGGTTCTACAAGTCTAGTGTACTGTTGCTTCTACAAGTCTAGTGTGATGTTGCTTCTACAAGTCTAGTGTACTGTGGCTTCTACAAGTCTAGTGTACTGTGGCTTCTACAAGTCTAGTGTACTGTTGCTTCTACAAGTCTAGTGTGATGTTGCTTCTACAAGTCTAGTGTACTGTGGCTTCTACAAGTCTAGTGTACTGTTGCTTCTACAAGTCTAGTGTGATGTTGCTTCTACAAGTCTAGTGTACTGTTGCTTCTACAAGTCTAGTGTACTGTTGCTTCTACAAGTCTAGTGTGATGTTGCTTCTACAAGTCTAGTGTGATGTTGCTTCTACAAGTCTAGTGTACTGTTGCTTCTACAAGTCTAGTGTACTGTTGCTTCTACAAGTCTAGTGTGATGTTGCTTCTACAAGTCTAGTGTACTGTTGCTTCTACAAGTCTAGTGTACTGATCTCCAATAAAATGGTGTTCTGACCTTGTTTGGAGTGGACGACTTCAGGGCCATAGGATAAGTACTTGATTGTAAAAAAGTACCAGCTGCAACAAAATAATATGTAATTCATGATCATTGGTACAAATAGAGGTAAACTGTGATTCTTCCAGAATTTTTCTCCGGGGGGGGGGGGGGCTTTTGAAATTTTCTTTGGGGGGGGGGGGGCGGTCAACATTTTTCGGGGGGGGGGCGGACACTAGTAAAAGTGTATGTTTACTATATAAAATCCATCTCGTTCGAGGGGGGGGGGCGGTAGACCTTCTTCAGGGGGGGGGAGGCTTAGTCGTTTCCCCCCCCCCCCCCCCCCGAAGAGATGCCTGGAAGAAACTCTGGAGGTAAACATAATTGATGAAAGTTAAAAAAAAAGTGAAGTTCCCAGTTCACACCTGGCGATCAGTAAAGCAGGTGAAGCAGAAATTATCTGTTTTTTTTTTACAGTTTTACATAAAGGAATGGTGTGGTCAGCTCTATGCCCAGGCGCCTTTACTTTTCCTGTCGTGAGTCAGGTACCCATTAGAGCTGGGTGGACTCAGGGGCGACCTACAGGCTGAGACACGAACTAAAGACTTTGGTTTTAAATGTCGTGCGCTCTACCAACTGACCAGACCGTCCACTTAATTATCGATTATACTATCGCTTAAACTTTGTATTGCTTTTAAATGTATGTTATTGAGTTAATGACGTACTTTTAAGAAGGTGATTAGCAGGATTTTATTAGAAAATAATTGACATATGAATGCGTGTGTGTGGTGTGTGTGCGTGTGATGTTTTAAGCAATTATTTCTCTCCTATTAGTAATCAAAACTACGGTTACTCACTAAATGATTCCAGATACAATTATGAAAAATAAGTTGAGTTTGGCAACCGTAGATGGATATTTTTTCTCAGCGTCGACCGGTTCATTGATGATAACCACATCTTTTTCTGGTGATTTTATATCAGTTGTGGGCGTCATATTTCTAATAAAGAAATAAGATTCCAGTTTTAGGTTTTAAAAGTCGTATTTAGATGTGTAACATTAAATAATACATTAGACAAATACGTATATTCTCATCTGTCAACTACTAGATTATCTCTATCAAATATTAGATTACGCCTGTAAAATATTAGGTTATTTATATGACAGCGGTCTGGTTTACTGAATTAATCATGTAGTAGATAATTCACGAGATTGAAATAGTATGTTACTTTTATAAGTCAATTATTAGAGTATAAAAATCAGGCTTCTTTATACTTTACCCTATATAAAAAGTAAACAATATTGAAATTGTTGCCGGCTTATATCAGTCAACTAGTTGAATACGTATTCAACGCCGATAGTAGAACACTTTACTTTACTCACTATCCGTTAACAAATATAGGGCCTCCTTATATTAGTCACTTCAAGACTACTAAAAGTTTAAGGCACAAATGTTAATACAGTTTTAACAGAAAAATCTGGTTCGAACAAATTCTCCGATTTACTACAATGCATCTTGATGTAAACAAATCAATTATCTAACACAGCACAAAACACACGCTGAAAAAATCCCACACAGCGCTAATCCCAGTATATAGGCCTACACACCCCCACTGCACATTTCCCACACTACACAAATCCCACACTACACAAGTACCACACAGCAGTAATCCCACACAACACTAATCCAACACAGCGATAATACCATTCTATACGCATCCCACACAGCACAAATTCCACACAGCACAAATCCTATTCTGCACAATTCGCTTACTACACGAATCGCAGTTACGTCTTGTAAACCCAAATAACTGGGACAATAACAACACAGTTAAAAATAGTAACACGTAAACAAATTACAGTCCTTCCTGGTCTGTATCAGTTATCTTGCCTTTTATTGGCACTTGGATCGATTTTTTATTGTTTTTTTTTGTGCTTCTTAAACGTGTATTGATTGGATGACGTCACACCTTAGCCATTAATTCTAATTTTCCACCTTCACGCCCACACCCCCCCCTCTCCTCTCCCCCTGCCCCTCCCTCGTTTACGAATATAAATTAAAAATAAGTCCTCTTGCAAATTCTGCTAAGACAACTCTTCGAAAACAGAATTGATTATACATAATACATTTTAAATTAAATTTTAATTACAGTATTTGTATTCTTAAAGTTATATTTAATAACTACATTTTTACAGTAAAAACAATTGATTTCTTAAATGGAGTATTTTTTGTATGTCTATTCGCAAAAAATAATAATAATCTACAGTGACTTAAGAAGTTTTGCGAATTGACTCCTTAAATATAAATTTAAGTAGTTTCTCTTTTCAATAAAGAAACAAAAAAAAAGATAACTTACTGTGTCGTTTTCGGGGGCGACCATCCAACCATACTTTTAAAAATTTAATTTTTGAATGATGTTTGAAACACTTGCTTTGCAGAAAAATACTGTAGCGGTGGTTTTATTATCTTGAGGACACACCCTTCGGCAAACATTAAAAACCCAAGCCAACAGCTGTATTGTAAACGATAGGCACAACTTCAAATTTTATTGAAGTTCCGTGACTTGTTGATTCAAATTAAGGGGGCACGTAAAACCTGCAAACATCGACACGACATTCGACTGTATAGTGTGCTGTGAAGGGGAATGTGCAAGGGAGGAGGGTGGAGGGGGGAGGGCCAGTGTTTCTTCCAGACTTTTTTTTCCAGGAGGGGCACTTGAAATTTTCGGGGGGGGGGGGGGGGGGGGGGGGCGGACAATAATTTCCGGAGGGGCGGACACTGTCAAAAGTATATATTTTCTATATAAATTCCATTTCCTTCGGGGGGGGGGGGGGCGAAGAGATGCCTGGAAGAAACTTTGGGGAGGGAGATAGTGAGCCAAAAAATTGTCGCCAAAATTATTTATAAAAAGTTATTTATAATTGTGTTTTCTTTCTTTTTCTTTTATTTTAAAATCTTGTCAAGGCCGATTATTTTCTCCAATCATTACAGAGGCGTAGCGACCCCTCACGATGCCTGGGGACAAACTTTCAATTTGGCGCCCCCCCCCCCCATATATTTTTTATATTTATAATTTAAAAAAGCAGGTAAAATGAGCTTATTATGGCGCCCCGAGGGTCGGCGCCCGGGGACATATGTACGCCCCGCCCCCCTCCCCTCCCATCACTACGCATCTGAATCATTAAAGATGTATAATTGCGGCGAAATTCTTTGATAAAAAATTAATTAAAATCCATAGCTCGAGAGACTGCTTGATATGTCGACGATTATTCTTAAATTTACACTATTGATAATAATGTTTATCATCGCTTTGTTGTCTCTTTCAAGTCCCCCCCCCACCCTCCCCCCCCCAGCAAATTTAGATGAATCGTTTGTGAACTACCTAACCGTACATTCACCACTTCAGCACATTTTCTCTCGCTCTAGTCAGCCGATATTAATTCCTTGCATAATATCTGATGAATTTAATTCACAAAACAAGGAAGGCAAGACTATTTTGTATATTGTTTATAAAATGTTATTCATTAGTAAATGGGTTTATTGAACAGTACTTATTGTCAATCACTATTAATAATTGACATCATTTAGGGGAGAAGACTTGTCCATAAATGTCACATTTCTTTGGGCAGGATGACAGTATTGGTCAATAAAAGCTTGTAAAAATGAATTTACTTCTCGTTAGTAAAAAAAAAAATAATTTTAAAAAATACCTGTTACACGTTTCAAAAAGTGTTTTAGAAAAAAAAACCTGTAAAAAAGTAAAGTTGTGAAAGGGGTAGTAGGCAGAGGTTTATATCATTTTAGATGTTGGGTCCTAGGTTTTCGTGACGAGATTTGACGTTGGGGTGGGGGTGTAGGAGGTAAAATTCTTTTAAAATTGTGACGTTGCTAATGACATAGATGACGCTAGTGTAGGTATAAAATAACGTATTTTATGTACATGTTGGTATGGTTTGTTTTATTTTTAAAACATGAGAACTTTCGTCTTAATTTCACTTTTTCGCGTTTTATATTTTTTTAAAATGTAAATTCAACATGCGAACGTCCACCTGGACCCGAGCCACACACGTCAACCAAACTCGATTTTTCGGAGCCGACCCCCGCCCCTTTACCTTCTTCTTATAGACGTCAAAAAATGGAAAACCCTATTGCCCCATTTACTAATTAAAGAAGCGATATTCGACTGTTAAAAGGAATGTTATTGCACATGCCCCCCCCCCCCCTAAAAAATTTATATTATGGTAAATGATCTTATATACTGGTATCTGGTAAATTTTGAGACATTTTCTGTAACCGGAAATAGTATTTTACGCTTTTACCATGATATTTGGATAATTTATGTTATACGTTTTAAAGCAGCATATTCTATTCTAAAACGAGATAAATGACCCGTTAAGCGAGAAATACAACAGACGCTTGGTTGATAGTGTTATCTTTTTCACTAAACCAAAACCAAAATCACCACCTCAACTTCAAATTTAACCAGAAATGAAAAACACATTCATTCGAATTTTTATCCAGAATTGGCTCATGTTTAGTGCACATTCATACAAAATATAGTCGTAGTCATACCCCCAAACCTTGCACCTACGCTCAAAGTCGCATTTCGAGTTTCTTTAAGGCAACTCTTGAGGGAGGGTGGGGGGAAGTCTACCGCCCCCTATAACGACATAGAATTTATATAGAAATACACTTTAACCACTGTCCGCCCTCATCCCCGGAAAATTTAGTCCACTTCTATTTTTTAATACTGTTTACTGTAGAATCAATGAGCTCATATTATGTGTGTACTTTTCAGGCTTTATAATATTTCCTATATTTTCCGTGTGACGTCATGTTTCGTTTTCCGTTTGACTGTGACAGTTTTTATTCTACTTGAATTTTTTTCTATATTGTTCCTGTATGACAGATAAGAGTGACAGAATTGGGTGTTGCAGTAATACTTTGCTATATAACATGCTATTTTTCAAAAAATTATATAAATTAATTGGCAAGCGCTAAAATTATGTTTTAGCTGTCAAAAATTAAAACAAAATATTAAGTATCGATATTTATGTGTTTTGAATTTTTTAATTCAAGATAAACTATTGAAAATAATTTTTGAAATAATTAATAATATTAATTCATTAATCCATTCCAAGTTTTGGAAAAACTTCCGCCAGGGAGAGATTAAATTTTCCAGACTAAATGAATTTTTGTGATCATGATTACCATTGATAAACAAACATGGCGGCTGCTTGTTTCTTGACTTCGCTTCAACATTTTAAACTCATCATGAACTCCCAATATGCAACAAATATACAAAAGTTCAAGTCTATTGTGTACGTACGGTTGGGAAGTAATGTATTTGCATTCAATTCTGACAGAAAAGTTTTGTGGCGGTAAGTAAATTATTTTTTAAAGTTAATGTAAGACCTAGCAAGCCTAGTCCCAGGGGACATCACTCCTACTGAACGATTTGGTAAACGGTGAACACTTATCTAGACCGTCAAGTTCGATGACAGAATATTACAAAAATAGATCTAGATCTAAAATCTAAATCTACCTGATCCTAAATATATAATATCTGAAGGCCTATATCTACTTTATTACTTTATTAACTATACTGATCCCTCTAAATAAAAAGTGACAATACAGTAGTGATTAGATTTAGAATCACTAGATCTAGATTACTAGATTGAATTCTAGATCTAGATTCTAGTGTGTGTTTGTCGAGTAGAGAGCTAGTTGTAAGTTATCTAATCTATCTAGATCTAGTTACTCTAGTCTAGTACTACCTATCCCAGTCTGCCCCGTCTAGTGGCGTCTAAGCTAAGGCAAGGCCTAAAAGGTGTGTAGAGTTGTAAATGTAGACTGTAGAGTTCACTAGTGTAATAGACAGTGACTGTAGCATTGCTAGTGTGAGTTGTAGTAACAATCTACACAGTAATTTAGAAATTTTGTCTAGGACTTAGTGTCAGTAAATATTGTAACATGCACTTATTACTCTAGCCCACAATCTAGATCTAGTATGCAATGTAGCAAAATGTATCTATATCCACTTATTTAGTAGGCCTTGTACCCTGGTTATTAGATCTAGAGTTTAGATTTAGTAATAGAATCTAGGCTTAATGCTCAATATATATTGACCTAAAGTAGTTATAGATTTAATGGCTAGTTTTAGTTTTAATTTTATTTAAAATTTTGATTATGCATAAAAATGTAAACTATAATTATAAGAGAAAATTCTGAGTAGAAATATTGTGTGTACATCTATTTTTCAGATTAGGCCTACCTGAATTAAATCAGTGCATATAGACCTCTAGAAAGAAGCCTACACAATTTCCAGGAAACCTCAACCAAGACTATCAACAAAACATGAAATCAAAATGTGTGTTATAATGAAGATTTCATCTAAGACTGCAATTTATGAAGAACAATATTTGATGCAAGAAAAAAAAAATCCCCTGCAATTACTGGAAAGTAATAAATCAAATACCTTTACCTTTAAATATTAAATAAATGATAAATTTATTTACTAAATATTGAATTTTTCTCATTCATTTTATGTTGAATTTCTTTTTTTAAAATTGTATTTGTAATGTTAGTTTATGAAAATATTGTAAACAATAGTGAGAGTTGTATGGTAGTAAAGCTCCAGTTTCAAACCCGTTGATCCATGGATCTGACAACATAGAGTTCACCTATTTTTGTGACCTTGGCATAGGAAGGGATGATTTGGTCAGCCATATGCCCATCCACATTTACTTTCACTAACGTGAGTTAGGTACCCATCACTGCTGGGTGCACTCAGGGACTTACTACTGACTACTGGGTTAGCAGTCTAATGCCAGTGTGAGTTGCTTAAAACAAAATTTGCAAGTAAAATACTATTTAGTTTCCTAAACAGTTTTAAAAATATTTGAACCCACACAAACACAAAGAACTGATATTAAAACAACACATTCAATAAAAAAATAATTAAGTTTAATAATTTATAAAAGGACATATTTAGGATGTACATGTAATATTGTTTAATATGAACAATGAAACCAGTTGCTCATATCATATTTCTACTCATAATTAAAGTTAAAGCAATATTTGTGAACAGAAATATATATTTACAATGACATATGAAAATGGGATTTATTGGTTGAGCATTACAGCACACAATTGCTAATCCAGAGAAGTGGTTTGAGGGCTTGAGTACATTAAGGGTAACTGGCTTGAGATACTGACTGTTGTGAATGGACCTAAGTGTATGGAATGAGTTTGAGAGTATGTGTGTAGTTGAATGGAGTTAATATAGTTGTGGATGGCTTGAGAGTATGTGTGTAGTTGAATAGAGTTAATATAGTTGTGGATGGTTTGAGAGTATGTGTGTAGCGGTATTAATAAAAGATTATGAATGTGTGAATAAATAAGGATGTGACGTAGGAGAGAATGTTTTCGTTGTTATGAAGATAGTTGAGAGTTAGTCTTGGTCTTGTCGTCGTCTTGTGAGGATGTCTAGAAGTCGTCGTCCCGTCTATCGTTTATGTAGCTGTTGATATTATATGTAATAAAAGATAGAAACATCGTAGCGTCATTCTGTGTTCTTCATTGGATCGTCATCTATTGTTCGTAACGTTCAGCATCGACCTGTACCGAAACTCACTTCGCAACATATGGTGGAAGCAGCGGTTTGCTGAACTTATCTGTCGCACAGTACGTTCCCGTCTACACTTGCCGTAATGTCATCTCATCTGTGGCCAGCAGTATGCCTTCATCTAGATCTAGATTCGCCCGTTATCTACAGCAGTACGTCGTAATTATCAGTATCAACGGTTGTTTAATTTGATCGGGACTCAGTTGTGTACCAGACTCTGACCTTGGACCGTGATTAATGGACTTTTCGACGCGTGATGTGGCCTGCTCGATTCGTTGTCGTTTGCCAGAGACGGACTTCTGGTTGACCGGCGCGATATCCAGCGACTATATCGGGTCTCTCATCGCCCATTGATTCCCGTCAAGGTTAGAACTACGGATGTGGCCGTTTTCATCTTTGGTTCGTGCTGAGCAGTAGTTCAAAGGCCGGCATTTATTTGATGTCCAGAGTTGTTATTATCACGTCATCGCCACTCGTCCCCGACCCTCTACAATGACCGTGCTGTTTTAGTCGTGATGAATCTATCGTTTATGCAGATTTTCTTCATGACTGATGATTAATTTTCGGGTTTCTTCCTACATCGTCAACTGTTCGTTGGAAGAGTTTACGTCATCACCCTCGTCTAACCCACATCGTCGTGATCGGCTGAATTGTTTGGCCTACATGTTTTGATGACGTCCCTGACCTTCATCATGTCAAATTTCTTCGTGGTTGACTTTATCGACAGTGCAGACGAGAATTTTCTTCGTTTGTTCAACCCAGTATTGGTCGAGATGAATCCCCGAACTACAGAAACGATATTATCTAGATCTACATGGATTCTCGAGGTACAAGTCGACGTCAGTCTGCGTTACCAATCCAGTGTGTGTGACTGTCTTGGACTATACCGGCATGTGTACTGGATCTACAGGTTCATCGCCTGAATCTGATGTGGCCTATGGAGTGTGGGATCTGGAGTTGTCATGAAGACCTGACGTCTGGGATTGTTTTAAGTTGAGTACACCTCTTCCATTTTTTTAGATACTAAGATCCAATACAATTTTTTTGTTCATTTTAGTAATATTTATTTAGGCCCTACTGGATATATTTTTTTTCCCAACATCATTGATTTAGATCTAGAATCCAGTTACTGGTTCACTAATGATTAGTTCCAACAATACCTGTTAATTAATATTGGTAGATCTATTTGGTTGTACTCTCTCCAGTTACCATCATGGAGATAGAGTATGTTATTGTATTATTATGTATATACATAATTTTATGCTGTTAAAGTTAAATGTATAATTAACTTTTCTTATGTTAATTACAATTAACCATTCTCATTTAGGGAAGCGCCTTAGAGAGGGCGTTATTGAAATATATAGCGTTAGGTTCCCTTTTTGTGGATGGTCTTAATATGTATTAACTATATGGAATTTGTTACTTTGTTAGTGTTAGGTTTAGGGACTCTTTGGTGTATTAGATAAGATATCAATTGAGGATATATTTTCTGATTTGGTTGTTGGACCAAGTATTTTTCCTGTTTCCCGTGTAGAGTAGTTGATTTTATTGTCGTGGTCACCCATTCATGCTGGATGCTGTCTGGTTGATACGTAACTTAGTTATATGATGGATAGTGATTATGGTTATTTGGATCTCGATGGTTTGCCGAGATATTTTGTTTGTCCCGGGGTCATGGAAAATTGTCCTCCATTAGATATTATATTTCTATACTAGAGATATAGCAATATCGTGGTATTTTAGGTACAATGTGCTAAATTATTATATCCTAAGAGGTTTGATTTTCTTGGTTGGATAATGAACCTATTAGCTTAGTGTTGTTGTTTTTTTTTTGGAGATAATTGATCTTCGCTAGATAATGATTTTGTTTTGCGAGACTGAGGATGCAGTCCGCGTTATTTTTTGGTATCTCGAGGTTGTGCCGAGTACCTGGTTGTTGTGTTTGGGGGTTCACGGGAAATACTCCTCTATGTGATATTGTATTGGCTTATTGGAAGTGTTGATGGTTCTAATTTATTTCATTGGTGTACTCCATTGTATGGATTGACTATAATATCTTTAGGTGGTAATTGGTTTAAATATGGAGTGCTGGTATTTGCTTGAACCGTTGATTTCCTGATTGTTGGATAGTAGTTTTTTTATGCTTAAGGATCAATTGAGTTATATAATATATGGCCAAATCGTATTGATTGTAAATATTAGTTGTGATTTAATTTTCACATTTTTAGAAGCTATGTGACTTTGCTATTTGGTAGTAATATTATATTTTAATTACAGGAAGAGGTGCTCAACAATTTTAATTGTAAATTAGAAGCTATTGTATAGTTTGGGTACATGCTGGTCCTGGATTATTTTTTTTATAGCTTGTGTTGATGTCCAGAGACAAGAAACCAAAAGATGTGTGTGGACAAGGTGTTGGTTGGGACCAAAAGATTTGTGTGTTCAGGTTGACTGACGACGGTGATGAAGAGCCATGGACCACAGAACATTGTCTTTGTTGCATAGTGCATGTATAATATTGTATGGATGCATGTCTTAGGAAGTTGAAGCTGAAAATAGTTGATAGTTCTGGTATGTATTTTCAGCTGAAGAAAGGAGAGGGGTATGTTGTGAATGGACCTAAGTGTATGGAATGAGTTTGAGAGTATGTGTGTAGTTGAATGGAGTTAATATAGTTGTGGATGGCTTGAGAGTATGTGTGTAGTTGAATAGAGTTAATATAGTTGTGGATGGTTTGAGAGTATGTGTGTAGCGGTATTAATAAAAGATTATGAATGCGTGAATAAATAAGGATGTGACGTAAGAGAGAATGTTTTCGTTGTTATGAAGATAGTTGAGAGTTAGTCTTGGTCTTGTCGTCGTCTTGTGAGGATGTCTAGAAGTCGTCGTCCCGTCTATCGTTTATGTAGCTGTTGATATTATATGTAATAAAAGATAGAAACATCGTAGCGTCATTCTGTGTTCTTCATTGGATCGTCATCTATTGTTCGTAACATTCAGCATCGACCTGTACCGAAACTCACTTCGCAACACTGACTTTAAGTGTAAACCACACAACTGTTTTATTAGCCTAAGTCAAAAAAACAAGACATTATTTTTTATTATTACAAGTGGAACATGCTTCATCTGTGGAATAATATTTTCATTAACAGTAAAAATAAATATTAAATAGTGTACACAGACACGAAAAATACATGCTTACTGTAAAGCAAAAGAAATTATTCTAAAACAATGTAATATACATTAGTAGTCATTAGGCCTATTTAGTCATATCTGTTTATTCTGAGTGATATAGTCAGAAAACTGTAATTATAGCATATTTAATTTCTACTAAGTATGCCTTGTAGTGTACAACAGTATGAATATCTAGAATCTAGCTATATAGATTAATTAAAGTTGCTGATTTTTTTTTTTTAAATCTTGGAATTAAATTTTCAATGTTAAATTAAAAGCTCAATGACAGTAACACAAAGCCAAACAAAGCTTATTACAATAAAACTAATTAGACCCTAATAATAGTAATTATTAGATTAATCCAATTTTAGGCCCACTTTGGGCTTAAATTAAATTTGGAATTTCTAGAGCTACTACTAGATATAGAATTTTATCTAGTAATACTGGTACACTATAACTTGTCTATACTAAGCAGACGACTAATTAGTAATTACGGTTATTAGGTCTAGCCTACTGTCACTGTGTAATATCTAGTTTATCTACTTCTAGATCTAGTACTAAAAGAAAAAGTACTAGGAAAAGGAATTATTTTTAAAAATATGGCATTGATTTAAAATAGGGGCCTATTTATTAAAATGAATAAAGGCAAAGTCTTTATTACTAAATAGGCCTAATTTAAATTAGGGGCCTATAGGCCTAATTAACTATAATAATATGATTAATACATAGGGTCAAATTACTAATTTAATCAGGCCTAAACTTTCTAAGCAAAATAAAGTCTAAAGAAAAATTTATGGGCCTAAATTCAAAAGTTAAGTCTAAAGGCCAAAGGTTTCTATTTTACAAAATGATCGTAAATCTAACTAATTATTCTATTATTACTAAATCTAGCTTAAATACTACTAGCTATTAAGTACTAAACTAATATAAATTAAATACTAACACCTAATAATAATATTAATAAAAGTATTCATATAGTTCGCTATAAAAGAAAATACTCTATAGTCTATATATATTATTTAATTATAGATCTAGGTCTAACTAAAATAAGGCAGAGATCTAGATCTAAATAAAATACTTAGGCCCTAGATCTAGCAAATAAATAATAATACTATTTGACGATTTGGTAGGCCTATATCAGACTATGACTATAACTAGATCTAGATTCTAGATCTATATCTTATTAATATCTATCTACAGTTTATAACTTAGACTTAGTGTGTTAGTCACTGTTAGTGTATAGTATACTGTACTTAGTGTACTATTAATAATTAATATTAATTAGTACTAGATCTAAGTACTAAGTAAGTTAGTAGTACACTACACTAGAGTAGAATCTAATTACTAATTATTAAAGTTCTTTAATTCTTTAGACTTGGTCACTTGACTTTACGACGTCTTCTTTAGTAAAGAATCTTTAGTTCTTTACTCTTCTTTAAAAAAATCTTTAGAGTTTAGAACTTTAGACTGACTACGGTCCCTACCACTAAATATTGTACTAAATAAATAATAAATGACTAAAACTAAATCTAACGAGTCGGTTGTATTCTAAATAAAATTCTAGTCTAGATCTAGATCTAGAATTTAGATTCTTTATTAAAATCTGAAAAGTTGAAAAGTCAATTCTTTATCTAGAAAGATCTAGAATCTAGATTAGATTCTAGATCTAGATCTATCTCGAATTCTAGATCTAAATTCATAAAATTCTGATTCTAAAACTTGTATTTGTTTTGAAGCCAAAAGCGAAAGTAGCTTTCCTAACTTTAAAAAAAAAGATTTAATAAAAATATCCAGATTTGGTTTAAAAAAACGCCAACTGGCAGGACTCCATTTGGACTCCACTTCAACAGCCTATAGCCAAATTAATTTTATACTTTTCGCCTCTATGTTTTCTTAATGTTCGTGTTTATGCTTCTGAATAAGTTTGCGTTTATGTTTGTGTTTGCATTTATCTTTATTTTTGTGTTTATGTTTTCGTTTATTGTTATTTGTTATGCAAACGCATTCATGTTTGCGTTTATGATTGCGTGTTTTTTTTCCCCACAAAGTGCCATCTCAAACTTAACTGCTGTGTAAGAATGTACAATGAAGTTTAGTAGGGCTCACTCCCGCTTTACTGAATTTACTAGACTGTAGGCCGACTGATTTGTAAGGAATTTATTTACATAAGTCGACTCAAAAAGGTACAACCAAATAGGTTGTTTTTGTAACGACACTAGTTGCATAAGATATAGTGTAAATCGTTCAATTAAATTAAAAATTTCAGGAGAAGAAATATTTCTGCGTGTTAAAATCATTTTGTGTTACACTCTGCCTAGAAGAGATTCTTCACCAAAATTATATTAGAATACATCACGTCAGATTCGCTATTTACATATCAAATTAGTACACATTTTCAATAGGCACATGTTTGTTAGCTCGTAAATATAAACAATACTATTAATTAGAATATTAATATAAACAAAATAAAAATGTATTAATTTTGGTTTGACAGTTCTCATACATTTTCTGTCTGGTTTGAATGCACGCACACACACACATAAACACGTACATACATGTATTTATTTTGTATCCATATATTTTACTTATAACCATATATGCATACATACATATCTTGCCATTCATGCTCCTAATATTAACAGTTATTACAATTACAATGGCAATTCACTAATCACGTGATATTATACATTTCAATGACCATCCGCAACCCCGTAATGAATTGAACATAATGTGGAGCAATGCCCAGTATATAATAAATGACATAATCCTCAAGTGTCATGGTCTGGTTTTCTTTAGTACTCATCAGGTTCAACGTCGCAAACAAGAAGATGGCTGGAAGACAAGGAGTCATTTAATTGTTATGATTGTATTTAGTGGTATTTTGGTGTGCTTCATGGTATTTTGGTGATGTTATAGTGGTATTTTGGCGGTATGGTGATGGTATTTTATACCATATAACTTTACAAATTATTGTCCACTTCTCAATTACATTACACATTTTTTCTAGGAACTTTCATCGATCCCAAATTTAATCTAAAAGAAGATATAAAAAGTGCATAAAAAGCGTTTTAATTACAATTTTTTTTAATAATGCGTTAAATGAACTACTATTTAAATTACTAAAAAATGCATAAAAACCGTATTAATAACGAACTTTTATGTAATAATGCACTATAAAGGGGGAAACATGATTTTAAAACAAAATATATAATAAAGAGCTACTCTTTACATAACTAAAATGAAAAGCGTTTGGTCGCTATATTAAGTAGTGATTATCTGTACTAGAATTCAAGAAGTTTGTAAAAATGTGCTTCTGTAAATTTCTTAAGAGTTAGTAAAAGAAGGGTTAATGTGGGTAGTCCACGAACGTTTTTTTATAAAGATGGTCGCCGTGACAATGGCAATCATAAGTTCTAAAGAGTTTCTTATGCAGGCAAATATTTTCGCTTATGTACCCTATCTAAAATAAAAAGGCTAATCAATAAGGAAGTGTTTTTTTTCCGATGCTTAGACCCTTCAAAGATCCAGTCGAGTGTGAAAGTCTTGAAGGAATTTAAACAGAGAGAATTGTCAAGTCTAGACAAAAATTTATAGTAAGGAGATATGAAAAAAAAACTGCCCAAAAAGTTAAGAAAATATTTTAAAATATCACACAGATAAATCTTACATGTAAATATACAGACACCTGGAGCGATCACTGTGGTTACTTTGCTTACGATACATCTGTTGGTGAATATGTGCAGGCAGATAACTCCATAGGCGATGTTGTGGCTTAGAAAAATGAATATCGTGCCATCGATGCTTTCGTCACTTGAAGCTAATAAGAACAAAACGACAGGTAAGAGAAGGCATGCAGTGAAAACATAAGGTATTGTAATAATGAGGATACAGTAGGGCCATATAGATTTGAGGTTAAAAAGGGAATAAAATTGACGTACTTACGTAATTGTTTGTATTGTTTATAGAAATTACTCTCAACTACCAAGTAGTACCAGCTGTACGAAAGTGATAAATAATTTATTATTAGTGGCTACAAATAAATAGAAACCTAATTGATGAACGTTAAACAAATTAAAGTTTTTGTTTCGAAGATAAAAAAAAAATTCATAAAGTGAATTTTTAACTCTGAATATACAGTTATTGTGTGGTGAGCACTATGTCCATACGACTTTATTTTCCCTATCATTTTCCCATAAGAGCTGCGTACACTCAGGGACTTTCTTAAGATTAGAGTCTACGAACTCGAGATAGTTGCGTTAAATGTGGCGAGCTCTACCACGCAACCGCGGGTCATACAAATGATAAGGAAATCATAAAATACTATCACTCACGCGGTATGGTATCTTTACCTTTAAAAGTTATAGTTACTGTGGATTAGTATTGTTTTAAGAATGAAATTAAAAGTTGTTAATAAACAATCATTTTCTCCAAAAAGTTATAAAAACTACGGCAACTTACTTTATAATTACAGATGCAACAAAAAAGACGAAGCTGAGTTTGGCAATCTTTGTAGGGTTTTTATTATCAGATTCAACAGACTCAGTGATGGTAACTACTTCTTCGTGTGGTGATTTTAAATCAGTTGTGGGCGTCATGTTTGTAGCAAGGACATGTGACGTCAATTTTAGGTCTGGGTGCTGCTCCTGGTTCTAGAGCAATGGAGACTACTTTAGACAATAAACCGGGAGTGATCTCCCCTAAACAATCTCGAATATTCTTATATAACAATACGTGGGATGGCAACTCGGAATATAGACATGATTTTTGTTTACTTAAACTTTTAAAAATAAAATAGAATCTCGTAGAAAAAAGAATTGCGCACCAAGCAAACGTCTAATAAAATGTGCATAATAGTGCGGGATTATGTGCATAATAATGTGCAATATTATTAGTACTTTATAAGTTTTCATGCGTTTTTTGAGAAATCGGAAATAGCGTAAATAAGTACTTCCCGTCAACGGAAATTACTCAAAATTTGACGGAACAAAGAAAATTAGATCTTTTACTTACATGTGAACTTTCATTTATCTATCTGAAACAGTATTCAAGTTATAGGCTTTTGAAAAATTCTAAGTAGAAAAAGTACCACTTCCGGTTATCGGAAATCGCTCAAAAGTTGATACGGATCTACGATTTTGATAAAATACTTATATATGAAATTTTATCAACCTAGCTGTAACGGTACTCAAGTTATCGTGTTTACACACGGACAGACAGACAGACAGACAGACACACACAGAGACATACGGACAAGATTGCAAAATTATGTTTTTCCGTATCAGTGAGGTGTAAAACGTCGAGATTTGTGAAAATCTCGATTTTTTTTTGCTCGACTACAAGACTTTCTGTATACTTCGTATATACGAGAAAGGGTTAAAAAAAATCCCTCGCTACTTAAAACTACTGGTTTATCGCAATCAAAGATTAGAAAACGTTTGTCAAATACAAAACTGCTTATATTTGTGAACTAGTAGAATTTTTTTAAAATCAGGTCAGTCCAATAATAGTCCAATTTATATGAGTCAACTAATGCGCTATTTATATCTATCAAATTTGACTAGCTATAAATTTAGTAAACTAGCTATATAGGTCAAATAGTAGACTATTAGTATCAGTCAACTAGAAGAATACTTACATCAGTCAACTAGTAATTAATTAGTAGACTAATTTGCTCACTATTCGTTAACAAATATACTTACTTCAGTCATTTCTTGGCAACACTATTTAACACACATATATTTCTGCCGAGTTAAAATAAAATTCCGTTTCGAACAAACTCTCTGATTCACTCTACTTCGTTTTATTATGCATTCACATCCCAAATCCAACACGGCATACATTCCACACTGTAGAAAACTTATATACGACTGGTAATCCTAGGCCACTGAGACACAAATAACACAGTTAAAAATAGTAACACGTAAACAAAACCCCTCCCTTCCTGATCTAGGTCACCTTGACTGTAGCTGTTGAAAACTTGCCGTTTGCCCCAAGGCCGTCCGTCCGATTGGATAAAATTCACCGAATACGACAAACGCTTTAATGTAGTGAAAATGCCCCAATGTACACTTGCCGGAATGGGACAAATGCCTGAACTGCCTGAATGCAAGGACGCTTGGACAACTTTTAAGGCAAAGGTTGGGGGCGTGGTTTGCGGGGAATGGAGGTTAGATGAAAGATACCTGTTCGTTTAAACTTCTATATTTCTATATCCCGATTTATCTCGAGGGGTCACCCAAACCTTTTCTGCTAAATACGAATAAGCAAGAAAGTTTAGGAAGACTCACTCATGCTTATCGATCTTACCAGACTGTAGGCCGACTGTACTTAATGAATGTATTTACATTTGTACTGAACACATATTGCAGAAGGATATTGTTAAGTTTTCAAATTGCATTCGTTCGTTCATTCGTTCATTTATTTATTTATCTATATACAATGACAGGAAAACTGAATTAAGAACAAAAGTTCTCAGGACAAAATATCCCAGACAAAATATGTAAATGACAAAATGATTCAGGACATAAAATATGTATAATGTATGCAGAATACTTTACTCAATATTGGTCAACCATATTCCAATAGTTGACTGCTTATATCAGTCAATTCGTTGAATACGTATATTAGACCGCTAGTAGCAGTGGCGTAGCGAGGTCGGGTGTCACCCGGTGCGGCACTATATGGTGTCACCCCCCAGAGGCGTAGCGACACTTCCCGGGGACAAACTTTCAAATTTCCGATTTGCACTCCCCCCCCCCCCTCAAACTTTCGATTTGCCCCCCCCCCCCCTCAAGTTTTTCTCTATATATTTTGCTATTTTTTTTGCCTTGGTGTCACCCCCCCCCCCTAAATAGTGTCACCCGGTGCGGTCCGCACATCGCCCCCCCCCCCTCGCTACGCCTCTGGCTAGTAGAATTCTTCACTCAATATCCGTTAATAAATATAGGACCTGCTTATATTAGTCACTTCGCGATTACATGAGTGTGTAAACTAGTAGTTCAGGGCACACATGTTTCTGCAGTTTTAACAGAAAAATCTGGTTAGAATAAATTCTCCGATTTAATATACTGCGTCTTGATATGTAAACAAATCAATTACCCCACACTATACACATCCCACACTACACACATCTCTTAATACACAACCCCACACCACACAAATCCCACACTACACAAATCCCACACTACACAAATCTCTCATTACACAATTTCAATATACACACATCTCTCACTACACAAATCCCACACTTCATAAATCCCGTATAAAATCTGTATAACTGGGACAATAACAACACGGCTATTAATCCAACTAAAACTAAAACAAAACCCACAACAGTCGTTTTTTATTTTGCAAAATTAAGTAGGCCTACAAGCATCAAATAACAGAAGGTGAAATAACAAATCGTTCTAAACGCCGCATGACACTAAGAAACACACAGCAAGCCAAAACCACACATAACACGAACCCAATACCCCACACTGAAGTCGCCCCCCCACATTACCTGCCACACCACATCACACAGCCAACACAATATCCTAAACCTTTACAAATAAACCATACGACATAATATCCTAATCTCATACAACCATACACATCACCCGACTACACCCAACTTCCACATTTGACTCCATATAATAGACAAAAATCTCCACCCGCGCAAAAAAAGAAACAAAAAACAACACATTACACAAATGAAATTGCGCTAAGTAATGTGGAGTTTAGTAGAGTGCAATAATTAGTAGGGGCTACAGTAGAATAATAGTAAAATGCAATATCCGTCTGACCATTGAATAAAAAAAAAAGAAGCGCAACGGAAAAAAGCGCACACGGAAAAAAGCGCAAAGAGAAAAAAAGCGCAAAGAGAAAAAAGCGCAAACGGAAAAAAGCGCACACAGAATGCAAGCTAGGTAGTTCGGACTAGGGAGAATGTGAGAGATACTTCGTGTAATGTCGATAGTTTTATGTTTATTTATACGAGAATAATAGTTGAATAGCTATTGACCAAGAAAATAATAGGCATTGTGTAAAGCGATTATCGCCTGTATCGTGGTGATGGGAATGCACATGGTAGTTGTACGCTTTAAATGGTAGTAGATCACGTGATCAAACACGACACTCTCACAGCAGCCCTAACAGTCATGTATAAATGTGTCATCTAGTCGATATAGGTTTTTGAGCTAAATTTTTCTTTTACACATTTTTCGTTGTGTTTTTTTCTGGTTGCGCATTTTTCTGTTTGCGCTTTTTACTGTTTGCGCTTTTTTCCGTTCGCGCTTTTTTCTGTATGCGCTTTTTTCTGTTTACACTTTTTTCTGTGTGCGCTTTTTCTCTGTTTGCGCTTTTTTCCGTTTGCGCTTTTTTCTGTGTGCGCTTGTTTTTGTTTCCTCTTTTTTCTGTTTGCGCTTTTTCTGTTTGTGCTTTTTTTCTGTGTGCGCTTTTTTCTCTTTGCGCTTTTTTCCGTGTGCGCTTTTTTCCGTTGCGCTTTTTGTTTTGCGCTTTTTTCCGTTGCCCTTCTTTCTGGTCACCGAATCAAACAAAACACTGATCGGTTGTGCAGGATAGCCAACTAACGGACCCCAAAATACAAAGATACACTAAGTTTCACCAAATTAGAGCACATTATGTTGGATACACTAGATACAATACAAATTACTACACATTTTCTATATACATATCTTTGTAAGTATGTATGAAAAAAAACAATACGATAAATTATTAAAATAGAAATAAAGACAAACATAATTTGATAATTTTTGTTGTCATTAGTTTTTTTTTATCGGGCTGATATGTGTATATATATATATGTATATATATATATATATATATATATATATATATATATATATATATATATATATATATATATATATATATATATATATATATATATATATACAAACATAGAGTACGAACATAGCATACTCATTTCTGACCTGATCCGGTTTCGGGTTTTGAAAAAAAAAAGTTTGTTTTTTAATTAAAACAAGGTACAACAACATGTCATACGTGCGAGTGCAACGGGTCTACGAAAAATTCCCGAAAGACACTTGCCCGAATGCCGTTTGCCCGAAGGCCGATTTCCCAAATGAACACTTGCCCGAATGCGACAAATGCCCGAATGGACACTTGCCCGAATGCGACAAATGCCCGAATGGACACTTGCCCGAATTTGTTTAGTACAAATATATTAAAATAATCTTAAGAGCACCCCTTTTTAACTCTTTAAATAAACCGGGAGTGATCTCCCCTAAACTTTCTCGAATATTCTTATATAAAATAACAGGGATGGGAACTCGGGCTATAGACATGATTTTTAATCCATTTTAAATACTTAAAGTTTTAAAAATAGAATAAAATCTCGTAGACAAAAGAATTGCACATCAAGTGAACGCCAAATAAAAAATTGCATTATAGTGCGCAATATTATTAGTACTTTAAAAATTTACATTAGTTTTTTGAGAAATCGGAAGTAGCGTAAATTACTACTTCCGGTCAACGGAAATTACTCAAAATTTAACAGAATGTAGAGAATTAGATCTTTTACTTACATGTGAAATTTCCTTTATCTATCTGAAATAGTACTCAAGTTATAGGCTTTTGAAAAATTCTAAGTAGAAAAAGTACCACTTCCGGTTGTCGGAAATCGCTCAAAAGTTGATACGGATCTACGATTTTGATAAAATACTTATATATGAAATTTTATCAACCTAGCTGTAACGGTTCTCAAGTTATCGTGTCTACACACGCACACACACACAGACAGTCACACAGACATACGGACAAGATTGCAAAATTATGTTTTTCCGTATCAGTGAGATGAAAAACGTCGAGATTTGTAAAAATCTCGATTTTTTTTTTGCACGATTACAAGACTTTCTCTATTCTTCGTATATACGAGAAAGTAAAAATGCAAGAAAATTAATATTTTTAACTATAAAAAATAATTTGATTTTAGTCGGCTGTAGGCCCCTAAATGGCGTGTCCCCCCCCTTCCCCGCAATGCGAGGTCTGGCGGAACTGTAGGTCCGCCCCTGGTTTCACGTGATATCTATCATCTCAGCAATTATCATCAACCCGGCCATGAACTGAAGATAATGTGCAGCGACCCCCAGTCCGTAGGCAATATCAGAAGTCATTAGTCCCTGGGTCCGTTCTGTTTCTGTACTCAGAAAGTTGACCACTACCACCCAGTATGTGGCTAACATAGTAGTAAAGTTTTAGAGGTATTTTAGTGGTATTTTACTGATATTTAAGTGGTATTTTAGTTTTGTGTGTGGTATTTTTGCGGTATTTTTGTTGTATTTTTGTGGTATTTTTGTGATATTTTTGTGGTATTTTTGTGGTATTTTTGTTGCATTAAAGTGGCATTTCAGTTTTTTATGTGCTGTTTTAGTGATATTTTAGTGGTATTTTGGTGTTATTTTCTGGTATTTCAGTAGTATTTATGTGGTGTTTTAGTTGTATTTTATCTCGTATACAAATAATGTTAACACAGATGTCTTATTGTAAAAAACACACAAAAAGAAAATCTTACATGTAATTATACAGACACATGCAGCGATCGCAGGGGTGAGTTTGCTCCCTTTAAGCCAGCGGTTGAAGATGTTAAGCGATATCGCCACAAAAGCAATAATGTTGCCCAGAAGAGGGATTAAGACTAGACATCGCCAATGAAAAATATTAATTATTATGTTCCATTAAGAGTATTAACTATAAACACAATTGGTAATGCGTCACGAATATCAGTTATGGTTGCTATGATAACCACAAAAAAGTAGTGAAAATTCACAACTTTTTAAACTGTTATATAAAAGCAATGTTGTTGCTCAGTATAGGGATTAAGACTAGACACCAAAATATTTAACAAGTTTCATGCTGTTTAAGAAATACATATGTTAATCTACTACATAAAGTTCAATTCTGTATGTATCTAGCGGAACGCGGATTATGAAGATATTTAAGAAAATAATAGACTTCATCGTCATAGTGTTATCCGTCTTAAATGCTCTTTGTCTAAATTAATGATTTAAAAAATTAATATTGAAGGTGTTGTAAAACAATTTTCTTTTTCCAAACTTAAAGTGATAATTGTCTGCATGTTATCAACACAAAATTATAAAAAGTATCACGCTTCACAAAAATTCTAATTGTGTCTGAAAATTATTTACATTTAGTCCTTTAGCACTCATTACTTCCCTTGATGAATTAGGAAAACACAATTACTTCTCTTTAAAAAAAATATTATATCGAGGGGGGGGGGGGGGGTAAATGTACTTTTATTATTATGTTTTGGTGTTGGGAAAAAAATATTTACATTATTATTGATGAATTGCAATGTTGTACGTATTTTAAATACTGCCTTTTATTTATTTTATACAGTGAACGTACTATTTACTAATTTTTTTTTGATCAAAGACAGTTGACGTTATTCGGGAACTGGAGTTCTCGCAGCTTATTCATCTTTTGCGCACGAAGGGGATTCCGTTTTTGTCTGTCGCACCAAACTTGATGGGCGAAGAGCTATGTTTATGTTGTATAGCTTTATGTATAGCGTTTTTGTTTGCTTTTGTGTTTTCTTTGTGTTTGAGTTTGCGCTTGTGGTTGGGTTTGTTTTTGCGTTTTGATTATTTTTGTTTGCTTTTTGTTTGCGTTTGTGTTTTTTGTGTTGTGCTTGTATTTGTGTTTGCTATTGTTTTTGTGTTTTCGTTTGTGTTTGTATTTGTGTTTGTATTATGTTTGCGTTTTTTTGTGTTTTGGTTTTGGTTGGATGTGGTTATGGCGGGCTATGCTGGGTATATGCTGATTACTAAACACCCGTGTCATGGTCCTTACAGATAGGTTTTTTTCACATAGGCCCATGCAGGGCCTGGCCGGGACGGCTAGTAGCATTTAAACTATGGATAAACTTGGTAATGTGTCACCACTTTTAGTTATGGTTGCCTTGGAAACCACATAAAAAAGTAAAAATTCCAAACTTTTAAAACTTTTACCTTTGCTCTCATAATAGATATTTGATGTGTAATTATATTTATGTTTGTCATTTTAATATATACAATTCTAAAAATATTTACGTAAACGTATGCACAGAAAAAAAGCAAGGGTGCTACATAAAGTATTAGAGTAAACTGAATGTATAAACTTGGTATTGATTGCTGCATGTAGAAGCGTTAGTGCTTGAAGTTTAATTGATTTTTTTTTGCAAAAATTTAAAGTTTAGAAAACGTAAAAAGAAGGGTGGAAAAATACATTGTTCAGTTACTCTTATAGAAACAGTAAATGACGTCTTCTCTATGTGAAAGAGCCATTTGACTAATAAAACTGTTCATTTGATGTAGATAGATTTTTCTATGTAAGAAATAAACCGGGAGTGATCTCCCCTAAACTTACTCGAATATTCTAATATAACACTACGGGGGATGGCAACTCGGGATATAGACTTCTAGAAATGATTTTTAATCCATGTTAAATACTCAAATTTTTAAAAATAGAATATAATCTCGTAGAAAAAAGAAATGCACACCAAGTGAACGCTAATTAAGATGTGCATAATAGTGCGCAATATTATTAGTACTTTATAAATTTACATGCGTTTTTTGAGAAATCGGAAATAGCGTAAATAAGTACTTCCCGTCAACGGAAATTACTCAAAATTTGACGGAACAAAGAAAATTAGATCTTTTACTTACATGTGAACTTTCATTTATCTATCTGAAACAGTATTCAAGTTATAGGCTTTTGAAAAATTCTAAGTAGAAAAAGTACCACTTCCGGTTATCGGAAATCGCTCAAAAGTTGATACGGATCTACGATTTTGATAAAATACTTATATATGAAATTTTATCAACCTAGCTGTAACGGTACTCAAGTTATCGTGTTTACACACGGACAGACAGACAGACAGACAGACAGACACACAGACATACGGACAAGATTGCAAAATTATGTTTTTCCGTATCAGTGAGGTGTAAAACGTCGAGATTTGTAAAAATCTCGATTTTTTTTTTGCACGATTACAAGACTTTCTCTATACTTCGTATATACGAGAAAGTAAAAAAGCAGATCAAGTTATGTTTGTTAGCCGCTCGTCTCACATCAATGCAATGTCTTTCACTACTTCAGCTGTAACTTACACATGTTTATTGCCCTTACTCTCACTAACTTAAGTCAGATACCCGTCACAGTTAGATGGACCCAGGGACGTGCTAAGACTAGCCAGGTCACGAACTCGAGACTTTCGGGTAAGAAGGTGAACTCTCTAACATTCGACCACGCCGTTACGACTCAAATTAAAGATGGTATATTTTAGCCCATACAGTCTAATGACCTTTACATGGTCAGTTTATGGCTGCACAAGTCTACTGATTTCGAATAAAATAGTGTTCTTACCTTGCTTGGAATGGACGACTCTAGGTTCATAGACTAAATACTTGATTGTAAAGTAGTACCAGCTGCGACAAAATAATATGTAATTCATGATTATTGATACAAATAAAGGTAAATAAGTGATGAAATAATTTTTTTTTAAACAAGAGATCCATACAGCAGGTGAAGTAGTACTCATCTGTTTCTTTACTGTTTTATATTAAGGAATAGTATGGCCAGCACAAAACCTAGGTGTTTTTTACTTTCCCTGCCGTGAGTCAGGTACCCATCCGAGCTGGGTGGACTCCGGGACGACCTACATACTCGAGTCTGAGAAACACAAGACTTTCGTGTTAGATGTTGCACGCACCAACTAACCAGATCCAATTAATTATAACTACATAATAAACTACTATCACTGAAACATCTTATTGCCTTTACATTCACATATTATTGAATTAATGTACTTTTTAGACGGTAATTAGCAGGTTTAATCAGAAAATAATTTTTAGAAGGTAATTAGCAGGTTTATTAGAAAATAATTGACATACGAACGAGAGTTTGTGTTGTGTGCGTGTGATGTTTTAAACAATTATTTCTCTCCAATAAGTTATTAAAACTAAGGCTACTCACTAAATGATTCCAGATAAAATTATGAAAAAAAAGTTGAGTTTGGCAACCGTAGATGGATTTTTATTCTCAGCGTTGACCGGTTCATTGATGATAACCACTTCTTTGTCTGGCAACTTTAAATACGTTGTAGCGGTCATGTTTCTAATAAAGAAATGTGATTCCAGTTTTAGGTTTTAAAAGTATTTATTTGAGTAGCAGTGGATTACATGAGACATATACGTCTATTCTCATCTGTCTTCTAGATTATCTCTATAAAATATTACATTACGCCTGTCAAGTATTAGGTTATTTATATGACAGCGGGCTGGTTTGCTGAAATAGAAGTAGAGACTTCACGAGATTGAAATAGTTGATTACATAGTCAGTCAAATAGTTGCGTACGTATATTAGGCCGCTAATAGAATACTTTACTCAATATCCGTTAACAAATATAGGGCCTTCTTATAACAGTCACTTCGCGATTACATTAGTGTGTAAACTCACAAATATTACTGCAGTTTAAACACAAAAATCTGGTTCGAACACAACCTCCCATTGATCTGTAAACAAATCATCTACTCCACACAGCACAACTCACACACATCACAAATCCCACACAGCACAACTCACACACAGCACAAATCTCATACAGCACTAATCCCACACAGCACAAATCACACACAGCACACATCCCACTATAAACAAATCCCACACAGCACAAATCTCACACCGCACAAATCACACACAGCACACATCCCGCTATAAACGAATCTCACACAGCACTAATCCCACACAGCACAAATCACATACAGCACACATCCCACTATAAACAAATCTCACACAGCACTAATCCCACACAGCACAAATCACACACAGCACACATTCCACTATAAACAAATCCCACACAGCACAAATCTCACACCGCACAAATCACACACAGCACACATCCCACTATAAACAAATCCCACACAGCACAAATATCACACCGCACAAATCACATACAGCACACATCCCACTATAAACAAATCCCACACAGCACAAATATCACACCGCACAAATCACACACAGCACACATCCCACTATAAACAAATCCCACACAGCACAAATATCACACCGCACAAATCACACACAGCACACATCCCACTATAAACAAATCCCACACAGCACAAATCTCACACAGCACAAATCACACACAGCACAAATCACACAATGCACAAATCACACACAGCACAAATCCTTTCTGCACAATTCGCTTGAAGCACGAATTGCAGACACGACTTGTAACTGGGACAACAACAACACAGTTAAAAATAGTAACAGGTTAACATATCACAGTCCTTCCTGCTCTGTGGCAATCAGCTTCCCATCTTTTGACACTTTGATCGATTATTGATTGTTTTTGCTTTTAAAAAATGTAGACCCTGTATTGAGTGGATTACGTCACACTTAAGCTACATTCTAGTTATGTTAATTGACACTTTAAACATTAATTGCGCTGTTTCTCTTTACAAACAAAACCAACAAAATTACCTATTGTGCTTTTTTTTTGGGGGGGGGGGGAGGGAATCATACTTTTTACAATTTACAATTTAATTTTTGCCTGATGTTTTCTATGTAGAAAAATACTATGGGGGCGGTTAGATTATCTTCATGATAAGTGGGCAAAAAAAATTGTCGCCAAATTTATTTGTTAAAACAGTTATTTACACCTGTAGCTTTCTTTTATTTTTCCTTTGTTTTTAAACCTTAGTAAAGGCCGATTATGTTTTCTTCTACTATTATTGCGAGGAAATTCTAAAAAAAAAATAAAGTTCATAACTCGAGAGCCAGCTTGATATGTCGACGACTATCCTCACTTGCCACCATTGATGATGACGTACATCGGCGATTTGTTGTCTCTTTAGGTAATTATTTGTGAACTACCTATCCGTACATTCACCACTTCTGCACATTTTCTCTCGCTCTATTCAGCTGATATTAATTACTTGCATATTATCTGATGAATTTAATTCACAAAATAATGAAGGCAAGACTATTTTGTGTATTGTTGAAAAGTGTTATTCTTTACTTTCCTGATATAACCGCCTCAGGAGTATACCTCCCATACGCCAGACAGGCCTCGACCTAGCGATCTCCAACTAACTCGCTTTGTAGACGCATGGTTTGATGCGCTACATTTTGGTCGCTTTTCATCCGTGGGTTAATTATTCATTACTAAATGGATTAATTGAACAATACTTATAGTCAATTACTATTAGTTAATGACATCATCCATTTAATTTTAAGGCGTCCACAAATATTTTAGGTTATAGAACTCTAAAACTTATATTTCTGTTTGCTTCATTGCTTGCTTACCAAAAAGGGTATTTTTTTTTACTAGGTGGTTGTACATAAATGACGTCACACATCTAAGGACGGGAGGAGGGTTCCAGAAAGTGGGAGGACATTAATGTTTGAAATTTTTTTTTTGATGTTACCTCACGTTGGTAAATAAAAAAAAATAATAATAAAAAAAAGACCCGCTTAACGTTAGCTAAGCTCAGTTAGTATTTTAGAAAAATGTTTTGAGAGGGGTGTTAGGCAGAGGTTTGTGACATTTTAGGTTGTGTGTCTTGGCTTTTTGTGACGAGGTGTGACGCTAGAGGAGGGGGTGGGTAGGATCTTTAAAAAATATGACGTCGCTTAAGACACGGATGACCTTAGTATAGGTATACCGTGCTTTAATTAAACGTTGTATGTTTAAAAAAAAATACTTATCTATAAAACGAGAGCTGTCGTTATAATTTCACATTTTACACTCAAGATACGCGTTTTATGTTTGTTTTGAAATGTAAATTCAATTTGTGAACATCCACATGGACCCGAGACACCCACCATACGCCATACGCGTCAACAAAAGTCGAATTTTTCGGAACCTCCTCCCCCCCCCCCCACCTAAACCCCTTTACCTCCTTTTTATATTGATTACCCTATTGTCCCATCTGACTAATTGAAAAGGCGATATTGGGTCCATATTCGACTTTTAAAAATAAAGTTATTGCCCTTTCCCCAAAAAAGCTTATTTACTGGTGAATGATCTTATGTACTGGTACCTGGTAAATTTTGAGGCCTTTGCCAGTTTTCTCAAAAATTATGATAATTTGATAATTTCTGTCTTATCTTTTAAAGCAGTAATTCTAAATAGTTTTCGCCTCTACGATCTCATGTTTATGCTTTCGATTAAGTTTGCGTTTATGTTTAAGTATGCGTTTACATTAGTGTTCGCGTTTGCGTTTTTGAGTGGGTTTTTTTTTCACAAATTTCTATTTTTCTATAACCGGATTCCACGGACTCACTCCTTCTTTACTGATCTTACTAGACTGTAGGCTGACTGAACTGTAATGAATATATTTACATTTGTTTTCAACACACAAGAATGGATTTCAACGAGTCGACTCAAAAGTGTACAGCCACATTTCATACTGCCTGCATGGTGAGTGCTGCAATCTTGCAGAACCAATCGATGCCACGGTTCTATTGCCATTATGACACAATTCAGGTCAATTGTGGCTTTAAATGAAACATGTTTTTCTGATCCAGCTTTTTATTTTACAAAAAGGAGCATGTTATTTGTAACATGTATATGTTAAATAATAACAAAAGGGGGATGATACGTTGTGTCTTGTTTTTTATTGTTACATCCCTTGTGTTATATATATAAGTTTATCTAATATATAAAGCTCAATTCTGTAACGCATATGTTTGTCGTTGGCATTTCTACGGATTTAAGTGTTAGATCAATTATCGTGCGCGTTTGTCTAAATTTATGAGTTGAAAAATTACTATTAAAAGTGTTGGGAAATCATTTTCATTTTTCAAATTATAGTAATAATTGTCGGCATGTTCATTCAACACAAGTTTTAAAAAAATATCATCTTTTACAAAAATTCTAATTATGTTTTTATTTAGTCCTATAGCGCTTACTTCCCTTTGATAAATTAGGCAAAACACAATTACTTCCCTTTATAAAACCATAGCATTAGTTGAAAAGCATTTACTTTTTAATTACTTTGTTTTGGTGTTGGGAAAAAAATAATTACATAATTAGCGGGGATTGATCAAGTGCAAATGTTTTAGGTATTTTACGGATAAGCTTGGAGTATTATAATTGTTCATTAAATTGAAACAGGCGCGTTCGTTTAAGTGAGTGCAAAAACTATGAATAAGTTGGGGTACTATAGTCGTTTATTAAGCTAAAACAGGCGATTCTGCCCCGGGCGTTTATGTTCGCGTTAGTGTTTTCTTTGTGTTTAGGTGGGTTTGCGTTAGTGGTTGCGTTTTGATTTGGTTCGTTTTTGTTCTTTCTTTTTTCGTTTTTGTTTGTGTTTTTTTTTGTTTGGGTTTGTATTTGTGTTTTTGGTTGGTTTTGCGTTTGAATTTGGTTTGTTTTCGTTCTTTCTTTTTTCGTTTTTGTTTGTGTTTTTTTGTTTGGGTTTGTATTTGTGTTTTTGGTTGGTTTTGCGTTTGGATTTGGTTTGTTTTCGTTTGCTTTTTCGTTTTTTTTTTTTTTTTTTTTTTTTTGGTATTGGTGTTTGTGGTTGGGTTTGTTGTTAGGTTTTTGTTTTCGTTTGCTTTTTTGTTTGTTTTTTCTTTGTGTTTGTATTGGTGTTTGTGGTTGTGGTTGGGTTTGTTGTTAGGTTTTTGTTTTCGTTTGTATTTGTAATTGTGTTAGCGTTATGTTTGCGTTTTGTTGTTTTGGTTGGTTGTGGTTTGGGTGGGCAATGCCGGGTTTATGATGATTACTAAACACACAGGTAATGGTCGTTAACAGAAAGGTTTTTCACAGAAGCCAGAGCAGGGCCTGGCCGGGACGGCTAGTATATATATATATATATATATATATATATATATATATATATATATATATATATATATATATATATATATATATATATATATATATATATATATATATATATATATATGTCATAGTAATGTCCCTTGTGTTTACGTTCAGTCAGATACTATGAGAGAGTACTGACTGTCGGAGATGAACGGAGACTAATCTCAACATGTCCAGTAAAGTGTTAGTGTAAACTGATCTAAATACAACTAATCTAAGTTACGTAACACTTGGGACAGATAACACATGTGAAAAGCAAGCACTTTATTTACATACGTAAACGGCGAATATTTTACAGCTCCAGCATGCAGATTAAAAACTAGGATTTTAAAAAAGTTTAAACTATTGTCAAAGCTAACATGAGTTTAAAAAAAAAAAGCCAGTGTTAATACTTACAAAAATTAGTAACCTGCAATGGGGTACATGAAAATATAGAAGTTCATCTGTTTCTGTTATATCGGCATATAAAATGCATTGTGTGTTCATGATTTGGGTACCGATTAGTGTTATGTGGACTCTGGGGCGACGATATTATATTAAGTTATATATTTTCAAGAACATAATGAATATTTGTCTATGTTGGGAATAAATGAGTACAGAATTATCTATGGCATAACGATGCTTCTATTTTATAAACATGAAAAAAAAAACACATACTATGAAAGAATGTGAGACCTCTCTTTTTATTGTTTTTGACTGTTTTACCGGGGTCGGTGTGGGCGAGTCGGTAAAGCTCATGGTTGCTAAACCGAAAAGTCTCGAGTTCGAACCCTCGGGCAGATGAGGCTCGTTAGCTGGGGACAGCCACTCTTCTAGGAGAGACAACTCCAAAATTAAACAACTGCTGCCTTGTAGTTTGTTCTTGGTTGGACAAAGGCTACGGAAGCAAATCCAAAAAGAAAAGCAGGCTGAAATCGGAGTCAATGGCCTCAATGGCGCATAACCAGTTGACACGTAACGCTTAATTGTGATGGAGGCGTGGTCGAGTCGGCAAAAAGCTCATGGTTGATAAATTCGAACAAAGTCTTGAGTTCAAACCATTGGCAGATAAATCTCGATCCCCTTCAACACTAATAATTAAGAACGAAGAAGAAGAAAGACTGTTTTACCTTTAATGTCCCTTGAAGCTATATTAAAAGGATGTCACGTCATTAAAAAGGTGGGTTTTGTTTTGGGGGTGTTTACTTTGCACATTGTTCACCAAGAATAATATTAAAAAAATAACAAATACACACACTTGGGTTATAGAGGACGGTTTTATGATTTGTCTTGATTACAAATCTAGCAACGTAAACACGTCTTAGCCCACTATAGCACTTTGTAGATTTAGTGGAAGTTTTTCAATTAAAAAAAACACTTTTCAGGGGACTGAAATCAATTTAAAATAATTTCGTGTTACATTATGCTTAAAAAGATTATTCACCAAAATTATACTAGAATATATCACGATAGATAAGCTATTTACAAATAAAATTATAACACATTTTCTATGGACACATGTAAATAAGCATGGAAATATAAACAATACTATTAAATAAAATGTTAATGAAAAAAATACACAAATTTGATAATTTTGATTTGGCAGTTTTCATACGTTTTCTGTCTGGCTTAAACACATGACATACACACATGTATACACACAAACACACACACACACTCACACACACACACACACATATATATATATATATATATATATTTATATATATATATATATATATGTATATATGTGTATATATATATGTATATATATATATATATATATATATATATATATATATATATATATATATATATATATATATATATATATATATATATATATATATACACAATTTTATTTATATCCATATTTTCCTATTTAAAACCATATGTGTATACACACATATGTAACATTTATGCTCTTAATCTCTTAATATTATATTTAGTACATATGCATTGACTGAAAGACAAGCACACACACACATTTATTTATATTAATTCACTTATCAGGTGATATTTATCATCTCCACGACCATCCTCAACCCAGTAATGAATTGAGCATAATGTGCAGCAACGATCAGGACAAAATAAATGCCAGGTTTCTCATGTCCCCTGGGCTGGTTTGCTTTAGTATTCATCAGGATCAACGCCACTAACCAGAATGTGGCTGGAACACAATAAATCATTTTGATATTATGATGATATTTTAGTGGTATTTTTGCTGTATGGTGGTGGCATTTTATGCCATATAACTTTATAAATTATCGTCACAATACACTTCACCATAATATTCGAGATCTTTTCTAGGTACCATCTTCTATCACGAAATTATTGTAAAAGTATCTAAAAAATGCATAAAAAGCGATCTAATTGCAAGTATGCACTGAAACAGGAGAAAATAAATGAATTTCGTTAATTAAATATGAAATGGAAATGAGCTAATTTTTAAATGACTGATAAAATGCATACATTTTTTTAAATATCAAGCTTTAATGTAATAAATAAGCTAAAATGAGAAAATAAATGATTTTTAAAAAATGGGACTATATAATAATAAACAACTAGTTTAGTAACTAAAATAAAAAGCGTTGAACACTATATTAAAGGCTATATTTCAAGGCTTTTATTTAGCTTGCTGAATAGGTTTGCGGGTGTGTGTATGGCGCCGCAAATTTTGAATCTAAATTTAATCCCGATTGAGCTGAAATTTAGCACAATGTTAGATCGTGGATGGTCATACATGTATATATAATTTTGGTCTAATTAGTCCACGAAATTTAGGCACATAAACTCTGTTTAATTTTTACTTTTTGGTATTTAATTTTCATTTGTGGTTTTGTGTGTGTGATTGTGAATATAATAAAAGCTTTTTGTCATAATTTTATTTTTAATTTCACAAACAGTTATTTAGCTTCCTTTCTCTGTCACGTGTGTATGTCATCATATATCGAAACTGCTGAGCAAAATTTTGAGTATTTCTAACTTGGCAAGTGGGTCAAAACACGATGACAATGCAGTCTGACATCAAATTTGACTAAATCGGATGACTAATTAGTTTTTTTTAATGAATAAAAAAATTTCCTAGGTTAAGTAAGGGGCTTACTATTTATCGTATTATTATACGCGCATTTTCATGATGGGTTTTTAGTCAGGCAACTCTATTGCATTAAACATTTTAAAGTAGGGACGCACTGAAAAAATGGATAAAACGTTTTAATAACGTTTTTAATAACGCTTTATGTAATAATACACTAAAAGGATAAAGTGAGTGAATTTCCTTCAATATATAATAATACACTACTATTTAAATAACTACAATGAAAAGCGTGGGTCTCTTTCCTAAATATAAGTAAATATATACAATAGAGCATATGGTTCGAACTAGGGACATTTCGGTTCAGCAACCATGTGCTTAATCGATCCAACCACGCCGACCTCCACATAGAAAAATAAAAAAGGCTTATTAATTGTTTCTAGAGCCTGAATCCTTTAAAGGTACAATACTCTAATCAAGCGGGTAGATTTGATTGAATTTAAACAGATAAAATTATCAAGCCTAGTAATAAAATCCTAGTATGGAGATTTAAAAAGTAAACTACCCAGAAGTTAACAAAATACTTATAAAGTTTACACAGATAAATCTTACATGTAACTATACAGATACATGCAGCGATCATTGCAGTGACTTTGCTTCCTCTAGACCTGCAGGTAAAGATTTGCAGGTAGATAACTCCATAAGCGATGGTGTTGCCCAGAACAATTAATAATTTCATGCCACTGTTGTTGATGGAAGCTAAATGAGAGCAGAATGACAGGTAAGATGAGGCACAAAGTAAAAACATAAGATATTATAATAATCAGGACAGTTTCTGACTGTGTAGATTTGGGGTTTAAAAAGGAAAAAAATGCACTGTATTGACTTTGGAGGAGATATACTTCATGTTGCATGCAAACTGTTTGGTGTGGCATTCTGATCTCTGGGAAGTAAGAGTACAGACACAGACACTTACAGACACGATGACCGCTAAAGGCTTGATGTATTGATCCTTACATACATGATGTACTGGCGCTTACATACATGATGTACTGATGCTTATAGACATGGCGTAAAGACCCATATAGTGATAATGGACAGACCCATAAAAGTGTGATGTACTAACACATGATGTCCTGACTAAAGATAATATGTACTGACGCTTAAAAACATGAAGTACTCACTCATACACATATGTTATGAACCATACAGACATGATGTACGAACCCAAAAGGCGTGATGAACTGACCCATACATGCATTATGTACTGACTACAGTATGAGGTATTGACCCATGCATGCATTATGTACTGACTACAGTATGAGGTATTGACCCATGCATGCATTATGTACTGACTACAGATATGAGGTACTGACCCATACATGTATTATATACTGACTACAGACATGAGGTACTGACCCTTAAATGCAATATGTACTGACTACAGATATGAGGTACTGACCCTTACATGCATTATATACTGACTACAGATATGAGGTACTGACCCTTACATGCATTATGTACTGACTACATATATGAGGCACTGACCCTTACATGCATTATGTACTGACCACAGATATGAGGCACTGACCCTTACATCTATGTTGTACTGACTACAGATATGAGGCACTGACCCTTACATGCATGATGTATTGATCCATTATAAGGAATTAAACCTGCCTTCTAGATTTTATTCCCTGAAGTTTGGATGGAGCTCTCCTTCACATCAAGACATAAGTGATAAACATTCAAATTTTCTGACTGCTAGTTACCTAGCATACCGATGTCCAAGATAGTTACGTACTTACTTTGTTTATAGAAAAAGTTGATCGATCTACTGTGAAAGTTATAGAATTCGCTGTCAATTATGAAGAAGTACCAGCTGTACCAAAGTAAAATATAATTTATGATTAGTGGTTACACATAAAGTTAAACTTTATTGATGAAAGTTAAACGAAATGGTTCCATTTCAAACTAGGCGTTCCATAGGAAAGATAAAAAAGAATTCATAGGGTGATTTGCCCTAACGTGAGTCAGGTACATATAAGAGCTGTGTGCACTTAAAGGTGTCCTGCAGATTTAAGTCTGAGATACGAACTCGAAACTTCCGGGTTAAATGTCGTGCGCTCTACCACGCGACCACGCCGTCCAAAGAATGATAAGGAAATTATAGAATACAACCACTTAAGCTGCTTAGTGTCTTTACCTTTACTAGTTCTAATTAAAGTGAATTAATGTAGTTTTAAGAGGGTAATTAGCAGTTGATAATAAGAAAACAATGAACATCTGTGTATAAGTGTATTTGAGTGTGTGGTGTGCGCGAGTGTGAGGTTTTAAACAATCATTTTCCATAAAAAGTTATCAAACCTGCGGCAACTTACTTAATGATTCCAGATGCAAGAAAAAAGACGAAGCTGAGTTTGGCAATCTTTGTAGGGTTTTTACTACCAGATTGAACAGGCTCAGTGATGGTAACTACTTCTTCGTGTGGCGATTTGAAATCAGTTGTGGGCGTCATGTTTGTAGCAAGGACATGTGACGTCAGTTTTAGGTCTGGGTGCTGCTCCTGGTTCTAGAGCATTGGAGACTATTTTAGACAAAAAAACTCTCTAAACTACTGGTTTATCGCAATCAAAAATTAGAAAACGTTTCTCAAATACAAAACTGCTTATATTTGGCAACTAGTAGAGTATTTTTAATAAGATCAGTCCACTAATAACCCCATATATATGAGTCAACTAATAGGCTACTTATATCGTTAACTAGTAGATTATTTTATTCACTATCCTTTAACAAATAATAGGCCCCTACTTACATCAGTCATTTCTTCACTACATTAGTTTGTATAGTAAAAGTATAGTAAAAAATACACATGTTAGAAAAATAATCTGCTTCGAAGAAACTTTCCGATTCACTCTACTTTGTTTTAATATGTAAACACATCCCAAATCCAACACGGCATCAACCTCACTCTGCAGAAATCGCAGAGACGACAGGTAATGCCTAGATCATTGAGACACAAACAGCACAGTTAAATTTAGTAACACGTAAACAAAATCTCTTCCTTCCTGATCTAGGTCACATTGACTAGCTGTTGAAAACTTGCCGTTTGCCCGAATGTACACTTGCACGAATGAGACAAATGCCAATGGATTTGACGTCGCCACAGCGTCAAGTACGTGTAAGCAATTGGCAAATTATGCCAAAATTAAGGGGCAGTTTATTTTTAATATGGAGACCTCAAAAAAAAAACTTCATTAAAAGCATTTTTTAAATTTAAAAATTGTCCAATAGTTCCTCTGTGATTATTTAAAGAAGCGTTATTAGGCAACTATTTGACTGTTGTAAACGGATATTATTGTCCCGCGCTCTCAAAAAAGGTTTCTTATATCAGTATATGAACTTACAGCTATGTACTGTTATATGGCAAATTTTTAAGAGATTTCCTGTTACCTTAAAAAGTACTTTACGCTATTAGCGATTTCTAAAAAAAAAGCTTTAAGAATTCGATAATTTTTTACATCATACTTTTTAAAGGAGCATATTGTAAGAAATATTCACCTATTTGTGTTTTCACGAAAAACACGAGGTTTTGTCATAAGCTTCTATATTTCTATATCGGCTATTTCTATAGCCCAATTCAACTGGAAAATTAATAGTATTTATTTATTTTTATGAACGTTTTTTAAACATCATAATTGAATGTGATTGTATTTACATAGTCAAAATGTAGCATTACATATATAGACACATTTATTCATATACATGCTCATAATAAACATAATTATGTATTGAAATACATATTTACATTCACACACACACACACACACATATATATATATATATATATATATATATATATATATATATATATATATATATATATATATATATATATATATATATATATATATATATATATATGGGTCTACGACAAATTCCCGAAAGACACTTGCCTTCGGGCAAGTGGCATTCGGGCATTTGTCGCACTCGGGCAAGTGTCCATTCGGGCGTTTTTCGCATTCGGGCAAGTGTCCATTCGGGCGTTTTTCGCATTCGGGCAAGTGTCCTTTCGGGAAATCGGCCTTCGGGCAAACGGCATTCGGGCAAGTGTCTGTCGGGAAAACGTCCGGCTCATATATATATATATATATATATATATATATATATATATATATATATATATATATATATATATATATATATATATATATATATATATATATATATATATATATATATATATATATATATATATATATATATATATATATATATATATATATACATTATATATATATATATATATATATATATATATATATATATATATATATATATATATATATATATATATATATATATATATATATATATATATATACATATATATATATATATATATGTGTGTCTGTGTCTGTGTGAACACGTATTTAATGAGTTGATCAGATCAGGTATGAAGAGTTAAACGTCAATATGAAACCATCAATCATGTGATATCTATCACTTCAATGATCATCAACATCCCCGTAATGAATTGCATTTGTACAGCAATATCCACTTTGTGATCAATGCCAGATAAATCCAGTGTCAGGTATTGCTCTGTATGGGTACACAACACGTTGACAGTTAAAAGCCAGCAAGTGGCTGGAATACATTGAATCGATTAACATTTTGTTTTCTTGAATGTTTAGTGGAGGTACGGTATTTATTTGTTATTAGCCCGGTAAAGGAGAAAACCAATAGTTGTGTTAGTCTATACTAGTTGTTTTTGCAAGTATATTGTTTCCTATTACTTTTAAAACTGTTTATTTGTTAACAAATATAGGGCGAACTATCCTCAGGCACTTCGCGATTACATTAGTGAGTAAAGTAAAATTTTCTGCATACAAACTTTCTAACATACAAATCTGGATGGGACACATCTCTGATTTACTACACTGCTTCTTAATTTGTAAACAGATCATTTATTACACACAGCACAAATTCCACACAGCCCTAATCCCACACATCACAAATCCCAGCGCTAATACAAACTATACAAGTCTCACACTACACAAGTACCACACAACACCAATCCCACACATCACTAATCCAGAGGCGTAGCGACCCATCCCGGCGCCCGGGGACAAACTTTCAATTTGGCGCCCCCCTCGGGAGCCAATTTGCACCCCCCCCCTCAAACTTTCGATTTTCACCCCCTCCCCGTCAAACTGCAAAAATGCAGCTAAAATGACATTTTAATTTGTTTTTACAACCCATTTTGGCGCCACCTAAGGTCGGCGCCCGGGGACATAATACCCCACTGCCCCGCATCGCTACGCCTCTGCACTAACCCCACACAGCGTTAATCCCACTCTATACGAATCAGACACAGCTCGAATCCCACACAGCACAAATCCCACACAGCGCTAATCCCACACAGCACAAATCCTATTCATCACAATTCACTTACTACACGAATCGCAGTTACGTCTTGTAACTGGGACAATAACAACACAGTTAAATATAGTAGCACGTAAACAAATCACAGACCTTCCTGGTCTATGGCTGTCAGCATGCCACCTTATGACACTTTGATCGATTATGTATTGTTTGTTTTTTAATCTAAAACATGAAGGCCCTATACTGATTGGATGACGTCACACTTAACCCGATTTCTTATTTTCCACTTCTACGCTAACACATTCCACACCCCCCCCCCCCCCCCCATTACGCAAGTTTACATTTTTTAAAAAGTTCTCTTTAAAATTCTGCTAAGACAACTCTTTGAATAAAGAATTATTTGCACATTATACATTTTAAATTAAATAGTAATTACAGTATTATTTGTATTCTTAAAGTTGTATTTTAAAACTACAGCTTTACAGTAAAAACAATGGATTGCTTAAATGGAATATTTTTCAATGTGTTTTTGTAAAAAAAAAAAATCTATGGTGACTAAAAAAAATGTAAAAAATAAGTTTGAGAGGGAGGGTAGACAGATATTTGTGTCGTGTTAGATGTTGGGTCATAACTTTTTGTGACGAGTTTTAACGTTGGGGTGTGGTGGAGGTGTAGGAGTTCAAATATTTTAAAATTAAACATATAACGTCGATTATGTCTAGTGGCGTAGCTAGGATTTTCGGGCCCCTATGCAAAAATTATTATTGGGCCCCTACGTCTATCTGCAAATTGTGTATTTATACGGTATTATTATGTAGTACCCCTTAATGTAAAATATCTTTGTTTTTATATAACTTTTATGTAAAAAAACAACAAACAAATTAACTGAAAGCCTTTAACATTTATGTAACCTAACACAGTAGCGTCACAGGGCAGGAGCCTCACAATTTAGGCGTGACACCATGACGAAAACTTGTAAAATTTCCTGTCAAAACTATGTTTTATTCAATTAAAATAATTATATATTAAGGAGAGGGGGTAACACTTCACCAAAAATGCAAAATTGTTGGACGTGGTGTGGGTGACATTCACTAAACGCACCGGGTGATATCGAACCTTGTGACGCCACTAACAAACTACACATTTTAAAGAAATTGCTCATGGTTTTTTAGATTTGTTTTTTTTCTTTTTTGTAAGTTTTCGAAATGATTAATATGTTCCTTGAAGTCCATTTTAGTTGCTTCTGTATGTTCGATACTTAGGATGGCCATGTTACTGATCCAAATGGCATATCTACAACTTGTTTCATTACATCGTCATAAATGGAGAGACTTGGGGCGACAAACTGTACTACTACCGAGGCGGCTGGAGGACACCCCTTATTTTTTTAGTCATTGATTATAGTAGCCCTCCGAATCCCTAGGGCATGGCGCTGGTTAAAACAAGTGTATGCGCCGCAGTGCTCATGGGGGGGGGGGGGGCACCGGCTGATGCTCCTGTGCAGCTTGACAGTTGAATTCGGCAGCAACCCTGACAATGCAACAATGCATGTAGTGTTATTAATATAGATGGGCCCTGTACAACCCCTCACCAGTATGTAAGTTTTAGGGGCCTTTTTTGGAACTTTTGATTACTTTTACAGTAGAAAAGAAACTGTATTTCCGTTTTCTTTTTAAAATTATTTTTATAATACAAATATTAAAACTCCAATGTAAAAGTTTTTAAAAATTTAAAGAGGGAAAAGGGCCCCTATTTGGATCGGGCCCCTCTGCCTTGCTTACGCTAGCTTTACAGTAGCTACGCCACTGATTATGACATAGATGACCCTAGTGTTGGTATAAATTATCGTGCGTTATTTACACGTTGGTATGGGTTTTTTTGTTGTTGTTTTTTTTTAACACGAGAACTTTCGTCTTAATTTTACTTTTACGTGCAGGATACGGGTTCTATGTTTTAAAAAAAAAATGTAAATGTCACATATAAACGTCCACTTGAACCCGAGCACCTCACCATAGACCCATACGTCACACGCGTCAACAAAAGTCGAATTCTTCGGATCCTCCCCCTCTTCCCCCCCCCCCTTTTTACCACCTGGTATATACGTCAAAAATTGATTACTCTACTATCCCAATTGACGAATTAACGGAGCTGTATAGGGCCCATATTCGACATTTAAAAGGTTAAAAAGGATGTTATTCCCCCCCCCCCCCACCCAAAAAAGCTTATATACTGGTAAATGATGTTAAAAACTGGTATCTGGTAAGTTTTGAGACATTCCCTGTAATCGGAAGATGTACTGTACGCCTTTACCGATTTCTGAAAAACCATGATAATTTTATAATTTACGTCATACCTTTTTAAGCAGTATATTCTAAAATACTTATCGCATCTGTTTTCTTTATGTTCATGTTTACGCTTCCGATTTAGTTTGCGTTTGTTAGCGTTTGCATTTAACTTTATGTCTGTGTTTATGTTTGCGGTTATTTTTATTTGTGTGTTTGCATTAATGCCTGCTTCTGCGTTTATGATTGCGTGTTTTTTTTTGTCACAAACTTCTATATTTCTATAGCCCGATTTCACTAAAAGCGCCATCCCAAACTTAACTGATGTTTAGGAATAACGATAACGTTTCGGATGACTCACTTCCGCTTTGCTGAACTTACTAGACTGTAGGCCGACTGAATTGTAATGAATATATTTACATTTGTACTAAGCACACACCAATGGATTTCAACAAGTCGACTCAAATATGAACAGCCCCATTTCAACCAGTGGCGTAGCTAGAATTTTCGGGCCCCTTAGCAAAATGTATCAGTGGGCCCCTTAGTCAGCCTTTAGGCTACAACGGAGTGAAACGAAAAAATCAACTGCTACTTCCAATATATGGTTTTAAATAATACAAATATTCTGTACATTTTGTATTTTATACATTCTGATTGTTTATTTGTACTATATTATTATGCAGGCATTCAACTCCGTTGTTATGTAAAAAGGCTACAGGCTTACAATTAATTTGTTTTTGTTTTTAAAGTAACCAAACACATCAGGGTCGCTAGGTGGGGGCATAGGTGCGGTCCGCATCTGCAGACACTATTTAGGCGTGACATCATGACGAAACATTGTAAAATTTACTATCAAAATAAAAGATAAGTCAGAGAGAGGTAACAGCCCACCGAAAATGCTAAGTTTTTAAGGATGATGGGGGTGACACTTTGTAAGCGCGTAGGGGAACACGCGACCTCGTGACGTCACTAATACAATTTAAAAAAAAATGCTCATGATTTATTTAGATCTGTTTTTTTGGTCCTAGGACCTTTGACCACAGGTGCTTTGACCATAGGGGGTTTGACCATAGGGGGTTTGACCACAGCGGAGCTTTGACCATAGGGGCTTTGACCATAGGGGGTTTGACCACAGCGGGCCTTTGACCATAGCGGTGCTTTGACCATAGGGGGTTTGATCATAGGGGGTTTGACCATAGGGGGTTTGACCACAGGTGTTTTCTCAGCAGAGGGTCTTTGATCACAGGTGGTCTATCAACTGGTGTTTGATCAAAAGCGCTGTGTCCGGCTTTGATCATAGGTGTCTTGTCCACATAGGGTCTTTGATCTCAGGTGTTTTGTCCACATAGGGTCTTTGATCTCAGGTGGTTTGTCCAATGCTGTCCATGTATGGTAAGGATTTATTTTAAAAGTTGCTAAATTATATTTTAAATTTCGACATGACGTAATAATATGGTCAAACAGATGTACTGACATATATGCGTGCTATAGCACATCTGTCATTTAGTTAACCATTTTATGTATTACATCTTTGACTATATTGTTGGCAAGTTTTGCATCATTTTTTATCCTTTATATATGCTATGTATTTTCAAGTACTTCTACATCATTTATTTGTGAAACTTGTTATATGTCGCATTATTTGTGCTTCATTTATATTTAAAATAAATCTATGAGGTCTAGCACCAGCCTTCATGTGGAGACTAAAATTTAGTTCTTGGCTTTTTTTAAATACATGTTAATTTCTATTAACGTACTCACAGGAAACATGTATAAAATCGTGTTAATTGTATCACACCTATGATCAAAGCCGGACACAGCGCTTGTGATCAAACACTCGTTGACAAACCACCTTTGATCAAAGACCCTCTGCTGAGAAAACACCTGTGGTCAAACCTCCTATGGTCAAACCCCCTATGGTCAAAGCACCGCTATGGTCAAAGGTCCGCTGTGGTCAAACCCCCTATGATCAAAGCCCCTATGGTCAAAGCTCCGCTGTGGTCAAACCCCCTATGGTCAAACCCCCTATGGTCAAAGTTCCTGTGGTCAAAGGTCCGCGCACCGTTTTTTTTCATGCTTTTAATTTTACAAAATGATTAATACGTTCCTTGAGTTTTATTTTAGCTGTTTCTGTCTGTTAGATACTTAGGATGGCTAAGTTACTAACCCAATGGGCATATCTACAACTTGTTTCATAACAAAATAACAGCATCATGAACAAATAAGATACATAAATTCAATCATAGTCTTCAAAATCTCTTACCTGATCACAGTCAAATGTTAAAGAATGATTATCTGTAGATAGCAAACCCGTCCGCGTTGCTGCGATCAAGTCCCGCAAACAAGGGTAATGAAACAATTTGTAAGGGTTTCATCAACGCGTTAATAATTATGTATTTTTAGTCGTGTCAACTTATTATCTAAAACTGAGATAGTTAAGTGGTAAACAACGCCGGTGTTTTTTTTTTCGGATCTTTGTTGCTGGGGCGCTGGTTTGTCCACGCTACCGGTCAGACGCCCTTGAGCGTGCTGTATGAAATAATAGAGTGTACGTTAAACGTTCTCTGTAATAGTGAGGTTGAACACCTTTCATCGACCTCCTAAAGGTGTCGCGGGAGTGTTCGAACCCCCGCATACACACACTGAATGCCAATGTATGTACAGTAAGAAAAGACGGGGGGGGGGGGGCTTTTTTGGAACTTATAATTATTTTTACAGAAGAAAAGTAACTGGATTTCCTTTTACATCTTTACATAAAATATATTAAGATTCCAGTTGAAAAGTTTAAGATTTTTTTCAAGTGGGAAAAGGGCCCCTATGTGCCTTGGACCCCTATGCCTTGCTTATGCTAACTTTATGGTAGCAACATCACTGATTTCAACTATGCAAGGCGAGGGCTGCAGACTTGCAGAACCAATCGATGCCACGGTTCTATTGCCATATATGACACCATTCAGGTGCGAATCAGCCCGACACCGCGTCACCAGTCCTAGAGATCGTGATGCCAATTCTGGGAGAACTGCAATTATGGCTATGAGCATGAATCTGGTCGGACCGGAGGGAAAGATCTCCAGACTTCCCAGAAATATTGATTAGAACATTAAACATTTTTTTATAGCTACTCATGTTACTCCAGGCTATTTTGCCGTATCGGTTGTTAGACTTGATTGTTCTTGATTGTATGTGCCATGTCTGTAGTTAGCTTTGTTACGTTGTTGATAGCATTGTATGTATTTCTGATCCATCTTTTTTTTTTTAAAATAGAGGATATTATATGTTATATGTATATGTTAAAAAATATTTGTTAATCGGTTTGTCTAAAAAAAAGGTTGCTACGTTGTGTCTTGTGTGTTATTGTTACGTCAATTGTATTTACATTCAGTCAGTTAAAAAGAGAAAGACGTGAATTTTGTATGTGATCTGAGAATGATCTCAACATGTCTAATAAAGTATTAGTGTACAATTAATAAGAATAATGTAACACTGACAGTTATCAGTTGTAAAGTTCAATTACTTTATTTACGTATATAAGCGGCGACTATTTTACAACTGTGCTATGCAGATTAAAACTATGATTTTATAAATATTTAAAATATTATCAAAATTGAAAAAGATTGAAAAAAGCCATTGTTAATTTACAAAAAATATAATTAAAACACTTTCGAACTTTCAACTGGGTACAAAAAAACAATAACGAAGTTCATCTGTTTCTTTTACATCGTTATATAAATCAGATTGTGCGGTCACGTTTATGCCCAATCTTTTATAACGTGATTCAGGTACATATCAGTGCTATGTGGACTCAGGGGAGATGCTCTTCTCAATGTATTTTCAAGAAGATTATGTGTCAATGTTTAGGAAGAAATGTTTGCAGAATTATTTAGGGCACACTGGTGCCTACATTTTATAAACATGAAAATAAACCACCATAACAGATTGTGCGACCTTTGTTTGATTATTTTAAACAATGTTTTTGCTTTAAATGTCTCTTGAAGCTATGTTAAAATGATGTCAAGTTATTTATTAAAATTAATTTAGCAACATAAACACGTCTCTGCCAAACATTTAATAGCATATATATATATATATATATATATATATATATATATATATATATATATATATATATATATATATATATATATATATAATCTCAGGGGACTGAAATAATTCTCCGTGTTAAAATAATTTCGTTTTACACTATTCCTAACATACATTCTTACAATACACTCACATCAGATACGCTATGTACATATCAAATTAGTACACATTTTCTATAGACGTGTGTTTGCAAGTATGTAGATATAAACAACGAGCCAACCCGCTGCGTATCATACGCCGCTATTTAGTTGTTTTTTCTACTTTTCAGTAATTCATAATTTGTGAATTCGACAGTACCAATGCTGCCACTGAAAATATTTGCTTTAAAACACTAAACCCCCATTTCCCCCACCCTCCCTCCCCCCGTGAAAGCAGCCTCCTCTTAGTTACCTCCTCTAAGTTTAAAATAGTTTCAAACTGAATTATCTGCCCCTAATAGCCGTCACCAAACTAAACATTTAGCGTGAACTACAACTCACCTGACCATGTGAGGGGGAGGGGGGTGGGGGTGGGGGGTGTAGCGATAGAGAGGAAGAGAGGGGACTGCAAGGCGCGCGCTTGCAGCTTGTTTTCTAACGGCTCCCAGAAGAGAATTATATATATAGATACTATGAATTAAAACAGAAAAACAATCTAGAAATTTGATAGTTATAATTGCCAGTTCTCTTACGTTTTCTCTCTAGCTTGAACACACGCACACACGCACACGCGTACGCACGCACACACACACAACACAGAGATATACACACACCTATATATGTTTTTATTGATATTTATATTTTTATATTTATAACCATACATGTATACACACGTATCTAAGAATTCATGGTCTTAATGGTAATATTTATTACATATACATAGACTGAAACACACACAAACACACATTTATAACGTGATATTAATAAACTCAACGAGCAATAAAATCCCAGAAATAAATTGAACACAATGTGCAGCAATGTCCAGTGCGTAATAAACGCCAACCTTCTCAAGTACCATGGTCTTTTCTGAAATCCTGATCGGACTGCACCCAAACCAGAAACTCACTGGAATACAATTAGTCATTTCGAATGTTATGGTGATATTTTAATGGTATTTTGGTAGCTTTAGTGGTATTTTGGTGGTATTTTTATGCCATATAATTTTACAAATTATTGTCATAGTCCACTTCACCATTATATTACATATCGTTTCTAGAAACCATCATTTATAAAAAAGAAGATATGAAAAATGTGTAAAAAGCGTTATAATGATACGCTTTAATGTAATAATACACTAAAAAAGGAGAAAATAAATAATTGTCTTTAAATATATTGTAATGAACTAGTACTTGAATTTTTAAAAACACGCTTTCATGTAATACATGAACTAAAAAGGAGAAAAAAAATATTTAAAAAAAAAGTATAATAATGAGCTAAAGTAAAAGTTTCCCTTTCAAACCTGACGGTCTATGACGTGTTTACGTGTGTGCGTGTGTTCAAGCTAGAGAGAAAACGTAAGAGAACAAACTGGCAAATATAACTATCAAATTTCTAGATTGTTTTTCTGTTTTAATTCATAGTATTGTTTATATCTACATACTTAAAAAGAGATAGTGTGGTCAGCACTACGCCCAGCTGCCTTTACTTTCCCTAACGTGAGTTAGGTACCCATCAGAGTTGGGTGGACTCAGGGACGGTCTACTGACTTGATCCGGATTCGAACTCGAGACTAACGGGTTAGCAGTCCAGCTCTCAGTTTAGCTCTCTACCGCTAGACCACACCATCCCACATAATATTGAACTACTAGTTCTCTAACTAAAGTGAAACGTGTTGGTCGCTATAGCAAGTATTGAATACCATTAATGGAATTTAAGAAGTACGCCACGTTTTTATATTTAGTTCTATAAATAATTGTGCATTATTATATATTTATTTTCTCCTTTTTTAAGCTTTTATTTAACTTGCTTCCTCTGTCTTGTTGCCAGACAGCCGTCATAGATCGAAATAGATCGAGCGAAATATGGAGCCCTTCTAAATCTTCAACGATTGAACGTGGGAAAAGATAAGTCCCATAATATAGGCCTACTCCGTATATGATGAAGTACTGAGGTATAAAACGGTGAAAACTGTCAAAATTTCTTGTGCTTTTGTGCACGATTACAATACTTCCTCTATACACTTTCCATGAGAAATAAAATATTTCATAAAAAACGTTTTTATTAACAAGCTTTTATGTAATAATGCACTAAAAAGGAGAAAATAAATGATTTCCATTAAATATATAATAACGGTGATAGGATAAATGATCTTAGGATAAATGATCTCAGACAAAATATCCCAGCCAAAATATTCCACCGACAAATGATCTCTGTACAAATGATCTCAGTACAAATGATTTCACGGACAAAAGATAAATGGACAAAATTTATAAGAACAAATGATTTCATAGATAAATGATCTCAAACAAAATATCCCGGACAAAATATCTCACATTAAAATATTTATAGATTTAGGATTTTTTTAGTCGATTTTAACTTTTTTTTCTTTGAAAGCTTGGGTCTCTTCCTTATAGTTATTTAAATAGTAGTGTATTATTATATATTTAAAGAAAATAATATTTTTCTCTTTTTTAGTGTATTGTTACATAAAAGCTTGTTATTAAAACGTTTTTAATGCACTTTTGATCTGAGAATTATTTATGCATTTTTTCAGTTCTTTAAAATGTTATATAATAAAGTTGCATGGCTAAAACAAATTGCGTACAAAATGAACACCAAAAATGTGCTCAGTAAACAATACTTTATATAGGAAATTAAGTCAAATTTGATGTTAGATTGCAATCTAATCGGGTCTTAACCCACGTGTCAAGTTTCAGAGAGTTCGGTCGGTTTGATGTGGATGAAATTTCGGTCGCCAGTTTCGATCTATACAAAAAAAGACAAAAGCAATCACAAGAAAGCAAGTTAAATAAAAGCTTGTAAAAATTACGCTTCTAAATTTATTTTACGAACATAGACTGCTGACTCTATTAGAGCTGGTAAAAAAAGGATCAATCATTATGAGAGCTTTTAAACCTTGTGATCTCCACTAAAGATGTTTTTTTAAGATGGCTGCCGTTGCCATGGCAATCATATGTTAAAAAGAGTCCCTGATGCATAATATATTTTCGAAATTTAAAATAAAAGGCATATTAATTAAGAAGTGTTTTTTCCGGAGCCTAATCGCTTCAAAGATACAATGATCCCGTCAAGCGGGAGAATCTTAAATGAATTTAAAAAGACAAAATTATCAACTCTAGTCGAAAAAATGTTGTATGTAGATATGAAAAGAAAAATAAACAGAAGTTAACTTATTCTTAATCTTCGTTCTTAATTTTTAGTGTTGGAAGGGATTGAGCCTTATCTGCCAGAGGGTTGAACTCGAGACTTTTTCGAATTTATCAACCATGAGCGTTTGCCGACTTGACCACGCCTCCATCACAATTAAGGATACGTGTCAACTTGTTATGCGCCATTGAGGCCATTGACTCCGATTTCAGCCTGCTTTTCTTATTGGATCTGCTTCCATAGCCTAGCCTTTGTTCAACCAAGAACAAACTACAAGACAGCAGTTGTTTGATTTTGGAGTTGTCTCTCCTAGAAGAGTGGCTGTCCCCAGCTAACGAGCCTCATCTGCCCGAGGGTTCGAAGTTAACAAAATACAACAATTACACAGATAAATCTTACATGTGAAAATAGAGACCCAAAATGTGATCACAGCGCTGCAAGAGCTGCCTCTAAACTTATGGGTGAAGATGTTCAGGCTTACAACTACATAGGCGATGCTGTTGCTCAGAAATATGAATACTTTCATGCCTTCGTAGGAGTCGTGACTGGAAGCTAATAAAAATGTGGGGTTGAAAAAAAGCCATAAAAGTGCACTGATTTGCTCTACGGGAGAGTTGTAATTCGTGTGGTCTGCAGACGGTTTTGGTATGGCATACTGATCTCTGGGAACTAGGAGTACTGACCTTGAAAGACATCATGTGCTGTCCGCTGAAGACATGTTGTAATAACCCTTACAGAATTGATGTACAGACCGCACAGACATGATGTACTAACCCTTACATACATGATGTACTAACCCTTACAGACATGATGTAATAACCCTTACAGGCATGATGTAATGACCCTTACAGGCATGATGTGATAAACCTTACATGCATGATATAATGACCCTTACAGACATGATGTAATGACCCTTACCGGCTCTACAGGTATGATGTACTGACCCTTTCAGACATGACGCACAGTCCTATAGAGACATGCTTTACTGACACGTAAGACATGATGTACTGACGCTAAAAGACATGAAATACTGACCCATAAAGACATCTTGTTCTGACCCTTACAGACATTATGTACTGAGCCCTAAAGGCGTGATGTACTGACCCCTAAAGATATGATGAACTGAATAAAAAAGTAAAATACGGACTAATACAGAACTAATTTACTGATCCATTAAAACGAGATTAACCTACATTCAAGCTTTTATTTACTTTTATTTACTTAAATTTGTGACTGGGCGTTCCTTCCCATGAAGACGTAAATGCTGAACATTAAATTTAGATTTTATGACTGCTAGTAACCTATAACACTTATATCCAACACATTTACGTACTTACTTTCTATAACGTTGAATGGTCTACTGTAGAGGTTATAGAATACTATATCCGTTACGAAGTGGTATCCGCTGTGCACAAGTAAAACATAATTTATGATTAGTGGCTCCAAATTATGGTACTTCACTGATGAAAGTAAAAAAAAAAGGTTTCTAACCTGGCGTTTTATAGTGAAGATAAAAAATAATTCATAGGGAGAATTTTTACCTCGGGATAGGAAGTTTTTTTTGCGGTCAGCACTATGGCCTTAACGCCAGTAAGATCTATAACAGAGCTGTGTACACTCAAGGGTGTCCTGCAGATTCTGAGCTACGAACTTGAGACTTCCGGGTTAAATGTCAAGCGCTCTACCACGCGACCACGCCGTCTCACAATGATTAGGGAATTCGTAAAATACTATCACTCAAGCGGTTTAGTATCTTTACCTTTACTAGTTCTAATAACAGTGAATTAGTGTAGTTTTTAGAAAGTAATTTGAAGTTGTTGTTAATAAGAAAACATTGACATATTTGTGTATTAGTGTGAGTTTGTGAGTGTGTGAGTTTGTGTGTGTGTGTGGTGTGCGTACGTGTGATGTTTTAAAAATTTAGTTTTTTTTTCCAACAAGTTAGTAAAAATGCGGCAACTTACGTTATGATACTAGATGCAACAAAAATGGCGAAGATGATTTTGCCAAACCTAGAAGGGTTTTTGTAGTACTTAACAGTTTTTAAGTCAACTTTTCCACTGATGGTAACACGTGACGTCAATGTTCGGTCTGGGTGTTGTTTCTGGTTCTAGAACAATGGAGACTTTTTTAGACAAAAACCTTTCTACTGCAAACTACTGGTTTATTGCAATCAAAAATTATATTACGTTTCTCAAATACAAAAGTACTTATATTTGGCAAATAGTGGAGTATTTTTTAATAAGATCAGTCCACGAATAGCCCCATTTTTATGAGTCAGCTAGTAGGCGACCTATTTCTGTCAATTAGGTGACTAGCTATATCGATCAATAAGTAAAGGAACTATATAGGTCAATTAGTAAACAACTAATATCAGTCACCTAGTAATTAATTAATAGACTAATTTACCCACTATCCGTAAACAAATATACTTACATCAGTCATTTTTTGGCAACACTAGTGTGTATAGTAACAGTTAAGCACACAGATATTTCTGTCGTGTTACAATCAAATTCTGTTTCGAACAAACTCTCTGATTCGCTCTATTCACAAATCCCAAATCCAACACTGTACAACTCCCACACTGCATAAGTCCCACACTGCGTACATTCCACATTGCAAAAACCCCATAGTGTATACATTTTACACTACAAATCGCACATATGCTCGGCAAGCCTTAGACCTGAACACCTCGGCTAAATATAGTAACACGTAAGCAAAACAGCCTCCTTCCTGGTCTAGATCACCTTGACTATAGCCTAGTTGGAGAAACCTTGCCGTTTACATGAAGGTCGTTTGCCCGACGGCTGTTTTTCCAAATAGACATTTGCCTGAATGGGCCAACTGCCCAAATGGACACTTGCCCACCCGATTAAGACAAATGCCCGAAAAGACACTTGCCCGCCCGATTAAGACAAATGCCCAAATGGACACTTGCCCGCCCGATTAAGACAAATGCCCAAATGGACACTTCCACGATTGGGACAAATGCCCGGATGCCACTTGCCCGACGGTTGTTTGCCCGTAAAAAATGTTAATGTCGATTACCAAGTAGATATTCTAAATCAATTTGCATTAAACATTATAATCAATCTAAGCATAATTCTTACACACTTCTTAACAGAAAATTTCTCAACACGAGTTTGTTTATGTGCAAAAAATATATTTAGAATTTAGCTTATGTTTTATAAAATAGAATAATTTTTTTTCGAAAAAAAAAAACTACCTTTATTTAAAAAAAAACTACACATGTAACTGTGATGATGGTGGTGGAGTCTTTACATTCTTTTGATGATAACTTGAGTACTTTGTTTAGCGGTGGTTGTTTAGGTGGGTGTACCATAGTCATGACGCGGTGTAAGCGGCTCGGCGTCTCGCAACATTGAACAAAGGTATGTAGACGTAGCTTGTTAAGGCTGTGTTGTGTGGTGATTGTTTCATAAAAGAATGAGGCACAGTCATGTAGGCGAATTTAAAACACTAGATGTACTCGCTGGTGCTTGAAATCTATTCAACGTACTATATGTTTAAACGAATACGTAATAAAGAAATAGAGTTTTGTTTTAAAAAAAATCTGAGATAAATGGCATTTCTTTTTGTTTCATAGAGTGAAAACAAAATGCCTTTACACTTTTTTTAATGCAATATTTTAAGTTTATCTTTAAACATTTCAAAGGATTGCAACGTAAGTTTAAAGACAATCAGTACTAGACCTCCTTGATAGATCGTGCAACCAAATACCGTACGTCCGTCCGTCCGTTTGCTCGATCGTTCGTTCGTTCATTCGTTTTTTCGTTCGTTCGTTCATTTACTTATGTTTTATTTCTTTATTTATATACAGTGACAGGACAACTGACTTCAGAACTATTATTCTCAGGACAAAATATCCCAGATAAAATATGCGAAGGACAAAATATTTCAGGTTATATAATATCGAGGGTAAAATACATCAGACAAAAATTTAAAACAAAACACACAACAGTCGTTTTTCAATTTGCTGATTTTAAGTACAGGTATTGAATCACAGAAGGTGAAATAACAAATCGTTGGAAACGCCGCATGACACTACAACACACATCGAACAAAACCATACACAACACGAACCAAATACCCCACACTGTAGCCGCCCCCACACTACGTGTCACACCACAACATAACACAGACAAGACAATATCCTACACATTCAAAAATGCACGCTACAAGACAAGACAATATCCCACACCTTTGAAAATACGACCTAATACTATATATCATAATATATCATAATATCTTACACACCCACACACCTCACAAAACTACAGCCACCTTCCACATTTGAATCCACACCATAGACAAAAATCTCCTCCCAAATAACAAAAATAAAACCAACATATCACACAAAGCAAGCAGTCCTTAGAAATATGGAGTAGACTGCAACGATTTGAAGAGGTTACAGTAGAATAATAGTAAAATGTAGAATAATAGAGTAGAATGTAAAGAGAATAAAAGAGTACAGTTGCAGTTTGACTATTGAATCAAATAGTAACTCTCCTGAACATATATATATATATATATATATATATATATATATATATATATATATATATATATATATATATATATATATTGTTACGACCGCCTTCTCTAATCCTTTCGAACTAGTCAGGGAATCGTAAACAAGAAGAATAAAAATAAAAATAAATAAACGCCAACTTCAGTGATCTCTATTTATTTCCACAAATTACACACTTAAAGTTAACCCGCCACCACATGGAACACAATAAGAAAAATACACAACTAGCTACAACAACTAAAGTCCTTAATTCGACTAATCTACTTGTCCCTAACTGTCAAGCCTAGCCTAAGTCTAATACATGTCGTGGCTTTCCACTAGCTCACAGAGACGACCCATGTCTGTCTCCTCTAACCCTAGCTATCCGAGACGAGTCCGTCCGTCTCCGAGTGTCTGTCCGAGTGTGTGTATCCCGAGAGTCTCCCTAGTCTCCTGTCTACCCTCCTAAAGTACTCGTCCCCCGTTCTACACCGTGGGAACGATTTTAATTAAGCCCTGACCCTAGGTCATATCCGTCCATGACGGTCCCCTCGGTCCCGTCCGATCTGGAAGGTTTTCCCAGCCGTAAACCACGGACCGTCACTAACCTAGGTCAAGCATCAACGGTCAGCCCGTGGTGTCGCCAGGTAATTTATGGGCTGTTGGCCACGTTACTACCCGAGTCCCGAAGACTCCAATTCTGCCACGCCCACCGCGTGGAATCTAATCCGTGGTGGCCATCAAAACCCCCAGACTCTCACGGCCTAAGCTGGCCAGTGCATTAACATGCCTAAGCATTTCATTTTAATTACCTGGCCCTCCTCGATGGGGCCAAACACAGGTAAAGATCAAATGGGGTCGTAACAATATATATATATATATACATCCTTTGGGATCGTAACAATATATATATATATATATATATATATATATATATATATATATATATATATATATATATATATATATATATATATATATATATATATGTAAGTTGTGAAAAGAATATGAAGTCACTTTTCATGTGATATCTATCATATCAGCAATCATCAACAACCCTGCGATGAACTGAAGATAATGTGTAGCGAACCCTAGTCCGTAAGCTGCCTTCAGTCTGCTTTGTTTCAGTACTCAGAAAGTTGACCGATATCAGCCAGTACGTGGCTAAAATAAAAATTATAATAATATTTTAGAGGCATTTTAGTAGTATTTAAATGGTATTTTAGTTGTATTTTAGTAGTATTTAAATTAAGTTTATTTAAGTTGCATTTTATCTCGTATACAATACAACTTATGTTAGCTCACATGTCTTATTGTAAAATTTTATTATGAAGATATACAACTAAGTTCATACAGTTTATGAAGAAACACACAAAACTTATCCGTATAAATCTTAAACGTCTAAAACGTAAATCTTACATGTAATAACACCGACCCACGCAGCAATCACGGCGGTAAGTTTGCTTCTTTTAAATCTGTTGTTGAAGATGTGGAGCGACATCATCGTTAAGGCAATGTTGTTGCCCAGAAAAGGGATTAAAGCTAGACACCACAGATTTAAAAAGATTCAGGATGTATAATAAATCCATATTATAATAACATATAAATGTAGACAAAATTGGTAATGCGTCAACATTAGCACTTATGGTTGCTATAAAAACCACAAAAGGTGTGATAATTAACACATTTTTAAACTTCTATAACTCATATTGGATACATAAAATCAAAATATATATTTATGTTTGTCATTTCAAAATATACATTTCTACTTTTGTTTTCAAATTTTGATAGCGAGGATGGCTTTTTCTAATACAAATTTTTCTGTAAACGCATGTACAAAAATAAAGCGGGAGAGATCTCCACTAAATTTTCTCGAATATTCTTATATAACTTTACGGTGATGATATACAGACATTATTTTTAATTAATTTTTAATTTCTTAAACTTTTAAAAATAGAATCTCGTAGTGCGCACCAAATGAACAGTAAACAAAGTGTATAATAGTGCGGAACATTAGTACTTTATAAATTCATATGCGGAAATTACTCAAAATTTGACAGAAAACAGAGAATTACATCTTTTACTAAAATGTGAAATTCCGTCTATCTATCTGAAACAGTACTCAAGTTATAGGCTTTTGAAAACAAGAGTAGAATAAGTTCCACTTCCGGTTACCGGAAATCGCTGAATTGTTGATACAGAACTACAAATTTGATATAATACTTATATATTTAATTTCCTCAACCTAGCTGTAACTGTACTCAAGTTATCGTGTTCATAGACACACAGACATAGACACACACGCACACGCACACAGACACACACACAGACAAGATTTTGTTTTTTGCATGATTACAACACTTCCTCTATACTCCGTATACGAGAAAGTAATAAGGGGCTTGTGCTACAAAAAACCGTTAATATTTCCTAAATTAATGTAATAACCTGATTGCACAAACGTATTATTGTAGATAGTATATAGCGTTATTGCATATGAAAAGTTTCATTCTTATATGGCAATGGGTTCTAAAACCTCAGTGGCTGGAATTTTGATTTTTGCGTAAAAATTCGATGTTAAGGAAACATGAAAGAAGGGTTCCTCGTTTAAAAAACAGTAAAAGACGTCTTGTTCATTTTGGAAGAGAATTTTGACTAAAAAAATACCTGTTTATTTTCGTTGTAAGTTTTAGGCAGGTTTTTCTATGTAAGCAGAAATTATGTATACAACAGGTAATGCCATACTGACCATTATGTATTACATACATATCCTTTTAATCGAGTGTTATTCTAAAAACAACTATTAACAACCAGATTAAATTCTGTTTCTTAGCCGCTCGCCTCCCACCGACACAATGTCTTCAGTTGTAGCTTACTCAAGTGCTTTTACTTTCCCTAACTTAAGTCAGGTACCCATCAGATTAAGGTTGATCTGGGGACGTGCTACAACTCTAACCAGGGACTTGAACTCGAGACTTCCGGGTTAAAAGGTGAACTGTTTACCATTCGACCAGGCGGTTCCTAATTCAAATTAAAGAGGGAATATTAAGCCCACCGAGAGCAATGATCTTTACATTGGGGTGTATGGCTTCTCTTTGTCTTGTGTAGTGATTACAAACAAAATGGTGTTCTGACCTTGGTTGGAGTAGATGTTTCCAAAGGGTTTAAGTTCTAACTTGATTGTAAAGCAGTACCAGCTGCGACAAAATTGTATATAATTTATTATTGCTGGTACAAATAAAGGTAAACTTAATTGATGAAAGTTTAAAAATAAACCGGGAGTGATCTCCCCTAAACTTTCTCGAATATTCTTATATAACTCGGAATATGGACATGATTTATAATTACTTAAACTTTTGAAATTAGAATAGAATCTCGTCGAAAAAAGAATTGCGCACCAAGCGAACGCCAAAACAAAATGTGCATAATAGTGCGCAATATTATTAGCACTTTTTAAATTGAATTGCGTTTTTTGAGAAATCGTAAATTAGCACTTCCGGTCAACGGAAATTACTCAAAATTTGTCAGAAGGTAGAGACTTAGATCTTTTACTTAAATGTGAAATTTCATTTATCTATCTGAAATAGTACTCAAGTTATAGGATTTTTTAAAATTTCAAAGTAGAAAAAGTACCACTTCCGTTTATCGGAAATCGCTCAAAAATTGATACGGATCTACGATTTTGATAAAATACTTATATATGAAATTTCATCAACCTAGCTGTAAAGGTACTCAAGTTATCCTGTTTACACACAGACAGACAGACAGACAGACACACACACAGACATGCGGACAAGATTGCAAAATTATGTTTTTCTGTATCGGTGAGGTGTAAAACGTCGAGATTTGTAAAAATCTCTTTTTTTTTTGCACGATTACAAGACTTTCTTTATACTTGGTATATACGAGAAAGTAAAAAGTAAAGTTCCCAGTTCGGACTTAGCGATCCATAGAGCAGGTGAAGCTCTTTACCTTTTTTTTAAGGAATAGTGTGGCTAGCACAAAGCCTATGTGTTTTTACTTTAACTGACGTGAGTCAGGTACCCATCAGAGCTGGATGGAATCGTGGACGACGTACAGACTTGAGTCTGAGAAACGAACACAAGACTTGTGTAAAATGTTGAGTGCTCTACAAACCGACCAATCAATATTAACTATATAATCATAATTATCACTTAATTATCGATTATATATCGCTTAAACTTCTTAAGATGTAATTGAATTAATAACGTACTTTTTAGAAGGTAATCAGTAGGTGCTAATTAGAAAAATACTTGACATACCAATGTGAGTTTGTGTGTAGTGCGTGTTCGTGCTTGTGATGTTTTAACAATTATTTCTCTCTAATAATTTATCAAAACTTTGAATACTCACTAAATAGTTTCAGATAACACTATGAAAAAAAAGTTGATTTTGGCAATCATAGAAGGGTTTTTACTCTTAGAGTTGACAAGTTCATTGATGATAACCACATCTTCGCCAGTTGTAGAGGTCATGTTTCTAATAAAGAAATGTGATTTCAGTTTTAGGTTTTAAAAGTCGTATTTAGTTTTACAGTAGTGGATAATACATTAGCAATATACGTCTACGTTCATCTGTCTACTAGATTATCTCTATGAAATATTAGATTACGCCTGTCAAGTATTAGGTTATTTATATGATAGCAGGGTGTTTTACTGAATTAATCAAGTAATGAATTATTTATAATATTGAAATAATTGATTACTTATATTAGTCAATTAGTAGAGTAGCCTACGTATATCAGGCTGCTAGTAGAATACATTACTCAATATTCGTCAACCATATTCCAATAGTTGACTGCTTATAGCAGTCAAAAAGTTGAATATAAATAGTAGACCGCTAGTAGAATACTTTACTCAAATAGTTGACTGCTCAACTAATTAGAGTACGTAAGTAGAATACTTTACTCACTATCCGTTAACAAAAATAGTGCCTACTTACATAAGTAACTTTGCGATTATATTAGTATGTAAACTAACAGTTTAACGCACGCATGTTTCTGCAGTTTAAATAGAAAAATCCGATTTGAAATAGTTCTCCGATTTACTACACTGCGTCTTGATATGTAAACAAAACAATTATCCAACACAGCACAAATCCAACACAGTACAAATCCTACTCTGCACCAATCATTAGCTGCAAGATTCGAAGAAACGCCATGTAAACCGGAATAACTGGGACAATAATAACACAGTTAAAAATAGTAACACGTAAACAAATCACAGTCCTTCCTGGTCTATTACAGTCACCTTGCCTAAGTTGAGAAGATCAAGATGTTGACCAATCATAAGGCCCCTTCTTTCCGTACAACTGATTGGACCAAGAAACAGGACGTTACCTGAACAACTAGGAATCAGCAGTGTCGCAAGAGCTGCCGAAAGGTAACCAGAGTTGATAATCATATCGAATAAGGGGGCTTCACCCCTGTTTTATTTTGAAGTTTTCTCTCCTAGATGGGTTACTATATATATATATATATATATATATATATATATATATATATATATATATATATATATATAAGTTAACATACTTAATATTAAAGATGTTTGTAGAATTCTCAGGTATTGACCCATTTCCCTCAAAATATTTCATTTTTAAAACAGAGACCTCAAAAGTACTTCATAAAAATGTCCTTAAAAATATTTAAAAAAAAAATTATATTCCCTGTTAGACTATGTGGTCTTCCACTTAAGATGTCCACAAATATTTTAGATTTTATAATTCTAATAGGCCTACTTCTATTTCTGCTTACTTCATCGCTTGCTTACTAAAAAAGGTATTTTATTTTTAACTTTCGTGGGGGGGGGGGTGTCCATTAATGTCATCACATTCCCGAGGGCGGGAGGAAGGTTCCAGAAAATGTGACAATATTGTTTGAAAATGAGGGTTCGAAGTGGTCGAGTCGGTAAAGCTCATGGCTGCTAAACCGAAAAGTCTCGAGTTCGAACCCTCGGGTAGATAAGGCTCGTTAGCTGGGGACAGCCACTCTTCTAGGAGAGACAACTCTAAAATTAAACAACTGCTGCCTTGTAGTTTGTTCTTGGTTGGACAAAGGCTATGGAAGCAAATCCAAAAAGAAAAGCAGGCTGAAATCGGAGTCAATGGCCTCAATGGCGCATAACCAGTTGACACGTAACGCTTAATTGTGTTGGAGGCGTGGTCGAGTCGGCAAAAAGCTCATGGTTGATAAATTCGAACAAAGTCTCGAGTTCAAACCCACTGGCAGATAAATCTCGATCCCCTTCAACACTAATAATTAAGAACGAAGAAGAAGAAGTTTGAAAATGAATTTATGCTGTTACTTCTGGTAGGTATATTTTTTTTTAACTTCAATAAAAAAAAAAGAAAGACCTTACTATATGTTAGTTAAGTTCATTAAGTATTTCAGAAATTTTTTTTAGTGTAGTTGTAGGCAGATGTTTATGTAATTTTAGATGTTGGGTCCTTGGTTTTTGTGACGAGGTTTGACGTTGGGGTGGGGGGGGGGGGTTGTTTGTAGTGTAGGAGGTAAAAATCTTATTAAATTATGACGTCGCTTATGACATAGATATAAAATACCGTATTTTATTTACACGTTGGAATGGTTTGTTATTTTAAAAACACGAGCACGTTCGTGTCAATTTCACCTTTTACATGCAGGCTACGCGTTACATGTTTGTTTTAAATTGTAAATTCAATGTGAACGTCCACCTCGTTTGTGTAGACGTAAAAATTGATTATCATATTGCCATATTTGATTAATTAAACGAGCGATATTGGGCCCATATTCGACTTTTAAAATGAATGTTATTGCTCTCCCCCAAAACAGTTGATATTCTGGTAAATTATCTTATGTACTGATATTTGGTACATTTTCAGGCATTCCCTGTAACAGGAAGTAGTATTTTAGGCCATTACCGATTTCTTAATAAAAGCTATGATAATTTGATTTTTCTATGACATACCTTTATTAGCAGCAAATGTATTTACACCTCTACGTATTATCTTGAAAAACAAACGGTTTGTTCACAAACTTCTGTATTTATACAGCCCGATTCCACTCAAAATGCCTTCTAAACCGTTACTGCAATATAAACATGTGCGATAAAGTGTTGGAGGTCTCACTTCCGCTTTACTGAACTTACTAGACTGTATGCCTACTGAATTGTTATGAATATATTTATATTTGTACTGAACACACACGAATCGATTTCAACGAGTCGTTTTGAAAAGGTACAGCCCCATAACAAACTTTATGCAAAGTGAGGGCTGAAGATCTGCAGAACCAATCGATGCCTCGGTTCAATTGCCCTATATGACACAAGGATCGAATCAGCCCGACAAGTCTTAGATATCCTGATACTACTCATAACAGAACTACAAGTGCAGCCATGCGCATAAGTGCACATGAATCCAGCCGGACCGGAGAGATAGATCTCCAGACTTCCCAGAAATATTGATCAGAATATGAAGCGTTTTTATAGCTCTCAAGTTATTCAATACTAATATGCCATGTCTGTAGGTAGCCTTGTATTAAGTACTTAATAGGAATTGTATTTATTTCTGATTCACCTTTTTTAATGAAGGAGGTTAATAATGTGTATATGTTAAATAAGAGTCGTTATAGAGGTTTGTCTTAAAAAGAAAAATAGGGGGATGCTACTTTATTGTTATTGTTACGTCGTTTATATATATATATATATATATATATATATATATATATATATATATATATAGTAATGTCCCTTGTGTTTTCGTTCAGTCAGAGAGACTTGTCAGAGATAATCAGAGACTGATCACAACATGTTTAATAAAGTGTTAGTGTAAACTATTGTAAGTAAACTTAATCTAAGTCATGTAACACTTAGGAAAGTAAACACAGGTAAAGAGCAAATACTTTATTTACATACATATCAGGCGGATACTTTACTACACTGTACAGATTAAAACTAAGATTTTAGAAACATTTAAAATATTGAGAGATTCAAAATAACGATTGTTAATATATACAAAAAAAAACGTAGTTAAACTTTCCAATTTTGCAGTCACTCTGGGACGATGATATTATATTTAGTAATATTTTCAAGAAGATAATGTATGGTCTATGTGTAAATATTTAGGAATGAATTTTTGCAGATTTATATATGGCATAATGATGCCTCAATTATATAAACATTAACAAAAATAGATTGTGACCTATCTTTGATTATTTTAAACTATTTTATTTTTACTTTTGATGCCTCTTGAACCTATAAAAGACGTCACGTAAAATTTGAAGGTGGGGTTAACTTTGGAGGAGTTTACTTCTCACCAGAGTTTCTTCCAGGCATCTCTTCGGGGGGGGGGGGGGGGGGGGGGGGGGGGCTTGGGCTAAGCCCCCCCCCCCCCCCGAAATCTTTTTACCGCCCCCCAACGAAATGAAATTTATATAATTTATATAGAAAATATATACTTTGAACAGTGTCCGCCCCCACCCCCCCCCCGAAGAAAGTCTACCGCCCCCCCCCCCCCCGAAAATTTCAAGTGCCCCCCCCCCCCCCCCAGAGAAAAAAGTCTGGAAGAAACACTGCTTCTCACATTGTTTACAACCGGCCGGTTCAATAATATGTCTTGATTAAAAATCTAGCAACATAAATACGTCTCAGCAAACTATGGCATAAAAATAATACATATGTAGATCAAGTGGAAATCGTCCAATTAAAAAACAAATCTAAGGATACTGAAATATTTCTCCGTGTTAAAATAATTTCGTTTTATATTATGCCTAAAAAGATTCTTCACACAAAATTATATTAGAATACATCACATCAGATACGCTATATACATATCAAATTAGTACAATTTTTATATAGGCAAAATCAGTACTATTAATGAAAATATTAATTCAATGTTTTTTTTTTTTAAATTCTGTTTTGGCAGTTCTTATACATTTTCTGTCTGTCTTGAACACACCACATACACACGCACGCATACTCATACGCACACACACTCATACACACAAACAAACACACGCAGTCACACCTACGCACGCACAAACTTGCACATTTATGTATTTATTTATATCCATATTTTTATATTTGTAACCATACATACGTACAGACATGTCTTGGCGCTCATATACATTGACTGAAACACACACACATAAACACACACACATGTATATATATACACACACACATATATATATATATATATATATATATATATATATATATATATATATATATATATATATATATATATATATATATATATTATTTAGAGAAAGATATAGGGATGGATCGGACACACGTTAAGAAGAGAAAAAGAAAACATCGCAAAGCATGCTATGGACTGGAATCCCCAGGGAAAAAGGAAAGTGGGCCGGCTAAAGAAAACATGGAAAAGAACGGTTAAAGAAGAGGCGAAAACAAATGGGCTCACATGGGCACAGATAAAGATGCAGCCTAAAACCGAGTCCGCTGGAAATGTGTGGTTGCAGCCTTTTGCTCCCCAGGGGCCACAAAGGAATGATGATATTTTTTGTATGAATTCATTGGTCACGTGATGTTAATCACCTCAAAGACCATCATGAACCCAGAGATGAATTGAACATAATGTGCAGCAACTTTAAGTGCATAATAAATGCCAGGTTTCTCAAGTTCCATGATCTGGTTTGCTTCATTACTCATCAGGTTCAACGCCGCCATCCAGAAACTGGCTAAAATACATTAATTTTGATTGCTATGGTTATAATTTATTGGTAGTTTATGCCATATAATTTACAAATCAATGTCATAGTCCACTTCAGCAATATATTTCATATATTTTCTAGGAACCATCATCTATCCCTAATTTATTGTAAAAGAAGATTAAAATATGCACAAAAAGCGTTTTGGTTACAAACTTGTATGTAATAATAGTAGTATATTAGGTCCCTTTTGGGTCGTATCTGCAGGCGCAGGCGCACCCAGGATGCGCAAAGGATATATAGTAAAATACTCGGATGCGCAGGGGGATGCGCAGGCGCCGCAGGAACAAAGAGATATAGTAAAATACTCGGGATGGGGATGCGCCGCAGGAACAACGAGATATAGTAAAATACTCCAGGCGCAGGCGCAGGCGCAGGGTGAAGGAGCCGCAGGCGCAAAGACATATAGTAAAATACTCCGGATGGGGATGCGGATTGGGATGGGGATGGGGATGCGGATGGGGATGGGGAGGATGCGCAGGGATGCGGATGGGGAGTAGGTCACTAGGTCAGTAGGTCACCGCCGGTGACCTTGTGACGTAATCAGTGACCTAGTTACGTAATTTTAATTAGTTTTTAATTAGTTTTAATGATTTTTTAAAATTTTAATTAATTTTTGACCTAGTTACGTAATTTTAATGTGTTTTTTAATTAATTTGATTTTAATTACTTTGTTTGTGTTTTGTTTGTTTATTTTTAATAAGTTTAATTAATTTGATTTTTATTTATTACATTTTTAAATTTTAAATTTTTTATTAATTAGTACGTAATTTGATTATTTGTTTGTATTTTGTTTGTTTATTTTTTAATTATTTTAATTATTTTAATTTAATTATTTTAATTAGTTTAATTATTATTTAACGAGTTACGTAATTGGAGTTTAATTTTTTAAATTTTTAAATTTTTTAAAATTATTATTTTTTAATTTTAAATTTTATATTTGTTTATTTGTTTACTTGTTGTTTATTTGTTTGGTTTAATTCATTTTAATTAGTTTCATTTTAATTTTTATATTCTCCAACACAACGACCGTGTACAAAAAACAGGTTAAATTCTCCACCACAACGCTAAAGTATACAAACATAGAACATTCATTAAAGATAACGATCAGCGACAGCTGTTACATATCGATCAGCGATCCTTTGTTTTTGTCAAGCACCGTACAAGGGCGAGCTAATATCGATCGCACCCACGGGGCCATCACACCTAATTAAATTTGGTCATGCATCATGGATTTATGACGAGTTCGCTGAAGCGAACACAGCAGGGGTCCCGCGTTTAATCGAAAGAGCTAAGTGGTTAACCGCAAAGCCACCGTTAAGTGTAGCGATAGATGTTACCACTGTAATGGATTTTTCCCCGATCGGTTTGACACTTTCCACTAACACTTAAACGTACAGTGTCATGGGTTTTTAAGTTTCTGGTACGATTATGTTAAACGTATACACATTCACACAATCACAGAAACTCACTTTCTTACTTTTATATTAAAAGACAAGTATGTGTTATTGTTTTGTTACTTGTACCTGTAACTCGGTATCCTATATAAGATTTTTGACTGGAAGCAAAATCAACCATTTAAAACGATCACTTTCCACTAACACTTAAACACCGCAGCCTGGCGCAATGAGATATAGTAAAATACTCGGGACGGGGATGCGCAGGTGCAGCCTGCCGCAACCTGGCGCAATGAGATATAGTAAAATACTCCGGATGGGGATGCGGATGGGGATGGGGAGGATGCGCAGGGATGCGGATGGGGAGTAGGTCAGTAGGTCGCCACCGGTGACCTTGTGACGTAATCACCGCAGGTGACCTAGTTACGTAATTTTAATAAGTTTTTAATTAGTTTTAATGACTTTTTAAAATTTTAATTAATTTTTATTAACGAGTTACGTAATTTGAATGTGTTTTTAATTAGTTTTATGAGTTTTTAAAATTAATGGATTTTAATTTTAATTTTTTTATTTTATTTTTTTCATTATCTGTTAACTTTAAGGTTCTATAACTCTATATATTTAAATACATTTTTGATTCAACCGAGTTTACTTTTCCTAACGTAAGTACATGTAAAGAGGGGTTTCCAATAGATCTGTAATGAATTAGGCCTTTTTTGACTATGACTTGTTGTCCAGGTGTTGACATGATACGCTTTTTGAGATACACGTACACACGTACACACACACACACACACACACACACATACACGCGCGCGCGCGAAATTCATACTAGGTCGATAAAGGCGGAGAGAACTTATAGGTATACATTATCATGGTGACAACAAAAGCGATCCTTATTTTATTTACATGAAAGCGTGTTTTCCAAAAAGTGTCACCATGCCGTTGTCATTTTCGCAGCGGGGGTTAGTTTAAGTGCACCTCGTGCACGTTTGTTTACATTTTAAAAGTCGTGTCGCGTGTCTTCCCTAGTAGAGAAACGAGAGGAAAGACAACTGTTCTAAAATTAGAACAGCATTGTTTACAGCCACGAGTATCGTCCCTTGTGAAACATATTCGCGTCAGAATCCTTAACTAAACATTCAATTTCTTTAACAAGTTAAAAAATAATTTAGGAAGTCAAGGGTTAACAACATTAGACGCCATCCTTTTTTGTTTTCTGTGACGACAAGGCACAATACACTTTTGTATTTTATGTCTCAAGTAGAGGGGTGGGATATTTTTTCTTTGTAAGAGTCTTGTAAACAATGGGTAGACGATGTGATTACTAAGTAAGAGGAGAGAGAACGGGGTTTGCATCGCGATATTTGAAAACATGGCGATGTTTAACCTCATCCAAAAAAGGCAATGAACCTAGAAGGAAGACGAATATATATATATCTTAGTCTTGCAGCAAATTACCTTCCCATGTTCGCTTTAGTATTACAGTTTTCATCAAGCTTCTTTTTGACTTGAACTTCTTTAATTTTTAAGAAAGTTTACTTATACATATTACATTACGTCTAATGACAATTTTTTTATTTTTACCACTCAATGTATTTTGTTTTTCTATATCTTGCATTGTCATCTTAATTTTTGATCACCTTAGTAAAAATTTGATTAAGATTATAAACTTCAAGTTTTAAAAAACAACAACGTTATAGTACGACGTGTCAAAGGACACACCGTTTAAAATGGCTACATTTAAATTTCACCAAAATAATGACGTGTAAAATCTAAATATGGTATGACGTTAGCATACATAACATTCAATCAAATCAATCTAAAGTACAAATCAATAATTTTGATTGATTAAGGGGCTGGGTGAGTTATTTTTATTCGGGTACCCAGGGACATGTATGTTTTGGAGTTGGAGGCGGTAGAGTTTACACTAGGGACGGGAGTGTTTTGGTTTCACCGAGGGTGGTTTCGAATTTGGTTGGGGTAGAGTTTATACTAGAGTCGGGAAGTTTTCACCGAGGTTGGTTTTGAACTCGGACCATGCATGTTTAGGAGTTGGATGCGGTAGAGTTTACACTAGGGACGGAGGTGTTTTGGTTTCACCGAGAGTGGTTTCGAAGTTGGTACATGCATGTTTAGGAATGGACAGGGGTCGTGTTCATACTAGGGTCGGTGAAATTTTCGCCGAGGTGGGTTACAAAGTTGGTACATCCATGTTTTGGAATTGATAGGATGAGAGTTTATAGTAGGGTCGGTGACGTTTTCACCGAGGCAGGGTTAAAAGTTGTTACATGCATGTTTAGGAATTGGTTAGGTTAGAGTTCATACTATCGTCGGGGGTGTTTTGTTAACACCGATGCATGTTTCGAAGTTGGTACATGCATGTTTTGGAAATGGTAGGGCTAGAGTTTATAGTAGGGTCGGTGACGTTTTCACCGAGGCAGGGTTCGAACCTAGACCATGCATGTTTTGGAATTGTTAGAGGTCGAGTCTATAGTAGGGTCGGGGGAGTTTTCACCTAGGCAGGTTGTAAAGTTGGTACATGCATGTTTTAGAATTGATAGGTAGAGAGTTTATACGAGAGTCGGTGACGTTTTCACCGAGGCAGGGTTAAAAGTTGTTACATGCATGTTTACGAATTGGATGAGGTAGAGTTTATACTAGGGAGGGGGGTGTTTTGGTTAAACCGAGGGTGGTTTCGAAGTTCATACATGCATCCTTGGAATTGTTAGGGGCCGTGTTCATACTAGGGTCGGTGAAGTTTTCACCGAGGTTGGTTTTGAACTCGGAACATGTATGTTTTGGAATCGGTAGGTGTAGAGTCCATACTAAGGTCGGTGAAGTTTTCACCGAGGCAGGTTACAAAGTTGGGACATGCATATTTAGGAATTGTTGTCAGTCGAGTTCATACTAAGGTCGGGGGAGTTTTGTTAACACCGAGGCAGGTTGCAAAGTTGGTACATGCATGTTTAGGAATTGTTGGTAGCCGAGTTCATACTAGTGTCGGTGAAGGTTGGTTTTTAACTCGGAACATGCATGTTTTGGAATCGGTAGGTGTAGAGTCCATACTAAGGTCGGTGATTTCACCGAGGCAGGTTACAAAGTTGGTACATGCATGTTCTGGAGTTGGATGGGTGCAACGTTCATACTAGAGTCGGAGGTGTTTTGTTAACACCGATGCATGTTTCAAAGTTGTTACATAGATGAGGGGCAGAGTTTATACTAGAGTCAGAGGAGTTTTCACCTAGGCAGGTTTCAAAGTCGGACCATACATGTTTTGGAATGGGTAGGTGTAGAGTTTATACTAGGGTCGGTGAAGTTTTCACCTAGGGAGGTTTCAAACTCGGTCCATGCATGTTTAGGAATGGACAGGGGTAGAGTTCATACTAGGGCCGGGGGAGTTTTGTTTTTACCGAGGCAGGGTTAAAAGTTGTTACATGCATGTTTCGGAGTTGGATGGGAACGTTGTCACTTGTGACAGTAAACGAAGACGGATAAATGTTTGTCTGTTACTTTGTCCTTTGTCTGTCCAAGGGAATAGGTATAGTGTGGGTAGACGTACGGTCTGTTTATCAAGCGGTTGTTTAGGGATGGGAGCGAGGGCGGCGGACAAAGGCTAGGGCGCATGTGGTATTCGTTGAGGAGTGGTGCCTACAAGTTATGTATCCCAATCTGTTGGATTAGTGTCTAGGGGGTTGTGACATTAATTGACTGTAGATAAATGTAGGTTTGTCATACATCCTTTGTCTCTTTAATGGAATAGGTATAGTGTGGGTAGTAGTACGGTCTGTTTATCTATCGGTTGGTATTGAGCTTAGGGGATGGGAGAAGGGGGAAGGGGTTGCGGACAAAGGGAAGGGGAAGGGCGAATAGTGATAAAAATAACTCACCCAGCCCCTTAATCAATCAAAATTATTGATTTGTACTTTAGATTGATTTGATTGAATGTTATGTATGCTAACGTCATACCATATTTAAATTTTACACGTCATTATTTTGATGAAATTTAAATGTAGCCATTTTAATCGGTGTGTCCTTTGACACGTCGTACTATAACGTTGTTGTTTTTTAAAACTTGAAGTTTATAATCTTAATCAAATTTTTACTAAGGTGATCAAAAATTAAGATGACAATGCAAGATATAGAAAAACAAAATACATTGAGTGGTAAAAATAAAAAATTGTCATTAGACGTAATGTAATATGTATAAGTAAACTTTCTTAAAAATTAAAGAAGTTCAAGTCAAAAAGAAGCTTGATGAAAACTGTAATACTAAAGCGAACATGGGAAGGTAATTTGCTGCAAGACTAAGATATATATATATTCGTCTTCCTTCTAGGTTCATTGCCTTTTTTGGATGAGGTTAAACATCGCCATGTTTTCAAATATCGCGATGCAAACCCCGTTCTCTCTCCTCTTACTTAGTAATCACATCGTCTACCCATTGTTTACAAGACTCTTACAAAGAAAAAATATCCCACCCCTCTACTTGAGACATAAAATACAAAAGTGTATTGTGCCTTGTCGTCACAGAAAACAAAAAAGGATGGCGTCTAATGTTGTTAACCCTTGACTTCCTAAATTATTTTTTAACTTGTTAAAGAAATTGAATGTTTAGTTAAGGATTCTGACGCGAATATGTTTCACAAGGGACGATACTCGTGGCTGTAAACAATGCTGTTCTAATTTTAGAACAGTTGTCTTTCCTCTCGTTTCTCTACTAGGGAAGACACGCGACACGACTTTTAAAATGTAAACAAACGTGCACGAGGTGCACTTAAACTAACCCCCGCTGCGAAAATGACAACGGCATGGTGACACTTTTTGGAAAACACGCTTTCATGTAAATAAAATAAGGATCGCTTTTGTTGTCACCATGATAATGTATACCTATAAGTTCTCTCCGCCTTTATCGACCTAGTATGAATTTCGCGCGCGCTTGTATGTGTGTGTGTGTGTGTGTGTGTGTACGTGTATCTCAAAAAAGCGTATCATGTCAACACCTGGACAACAAGTCATAGTCAAAAAAGGCCTAATTCATTACAGATCTATTGGAAACCCCTCTTTACATGTACTTACGTTAGGAAAAGTAAACTCGGTTGAATCAAAAATGTATTTAAATATATAGAGTTATAGAACCTTAAAGTTAACAGATAATGAAAAAAATAAAATAAAAAAATTAAAATTAAAATCCATTAATTTTAAAAACTCATTAAAACTAATTAAAAACACATTCAAATTACGTAACTCGTTAATAAAAATTAATTAAAATTTTAAAAAGTCATTAAAACTAATTAAAAACTTATTAAAATTACGTAACTAGGTCACCTGCGGTGATTACGTCACAAGGTCACCGGTGGCGACCTACTGACCTACTCCCCATCCGCATCCCTGCGCATCCTCCCCATCCCCATCCGCATCCCCATCCCCATCCGCATCCCCATCCGGAGTATTTTACTATATCTCATTGCGCCAGGTTGCGGCAGGCTGCACCTGCGCATCCCCGTCCCGAGTATTTTTATATATATATATACTAGCCGTACCGGCCAGGCCCTGCACTGGCTATTGTCAAAAACTTGTCAGTAATGGGCCAATATATTTGTGTGTAGTAATCAGCATATACACGGCATTGCTCACCCTAACCACAACCAACCAAAAAATAACACTATGATGACATAGAAGTATTATTTTTTCTTATATCATCTTTGTTATCCTCGGTTTGCCACAAACAAAAATAGATGTATGCAAATGTACTATTTTTGTACTTTTCTAAATTGAACTAATAACTAACATTTTTTTTTCATTTAGGAGTTAATTCAATATTTCACGACTGGTAGCCAAGAGTACACTTTACGTATACCAATATACAAGTTAACCAAGATTTGACCTATATTGATCACTGGGTTACGATGTTATACTTATTTAGTGAATACAATTCGTTCATAAATGTATCGATATTCACCAGTTCTGACCAAATACTCTTTGAAAAACATTTTACTACCACTCCGTATATTTATAGTGAACAATTTAGACAGATTTTTTCTTCATCCGAGAATGATATGTTTATTTCTATACAAGGTGATAAATGTATTGTTTCAGAATACGTATACAAAAATGTAGGTAAGTTGCTTTTTATGTATCCTATACATAATAGTATATCTCAGGGGCGGATTAATTTTGAAGCATTTGATTCAAACATTAAAAACGTTGTTTTTATAGTTGAAACCAACAATTAAGCGGTAAATGTGAAGTTCCTGAAAATTGAGGCCCTGGCTGCAACCCTTTCAGTCCAAACCCTTCTCTTAATCCGCCACTGACTTATTTTTATATATTTAGACTTAAAGTATAAATAAAATACCCCACAATGTCTTTTTCTTTAAATTATATCTTAATTTAAGGATGATATATTGCTTGCCTTTAAATCCTATATCTGAAGGCACTTCTATATTGCATATAATAATTTCGTGGTGTATTCGCTCGAACAATTATAGTCCAAGCATTTTAAATATAAATGACAAGATTTATGGGTGGAAATAACCGTCATGGTAACCAAAAGTTCGTGTGTGTGGTTTGCATAAATTCAAACTTATTTTTAATTTAATTTTAAAATCGAATAGGCCTACGAGTTCTGTATTTAAGTTTAAAAGCAACTGTTATTGCATTTTTCTCTCTAATTAGGTCAGATCTAAATTATAACAAAAACCAATTTCCAACCATTTGTTGCTTGCGATATAAATCTTGTATGTCTCAATGACCAATTATTACGTCGAAGATATGGATTTATCATGGCAATTATCTATTCTTAATTAGTATCAACATCACATAGTTATTCACGCTGATGTGATGTGTATATTTGTCGATAATGTGTAGAGTAAGTTTTAAACTTCGTTTAAAAAAAAAATCTGTAATCGGCGTTAAATTTGATGCAAAAATTAAAAGTAATCTGTTACAGAATTAGACAAACATTAAGGCTTAAGTAAAAGCAATAAAAATGAACACCTAAATTGCATCTGCCAGTTCGCGATAATTATTCGTTTATAATGTTTAAAGGTTTTTTGTAAACTGAAACGCTAGCAAAAATGTATAATGCGCTGTTTTTAAAACCATCATTAGAACCGATATTTAGTATTTGGATTATAATATAAAGCCAGCAATTATGTAAATGTGTATTGCAATTTATACATTATTTCTTACATAATTTACATCGGCTTGTTATTAAAATATCAACTGTGTTCTCTAATGAATTTTTTACATAACACTTTGTTTAAAATTCAATGTTAGTTTATTTATTTTGCGGAAATACTAAGCCGAAGATATTTGATGTAACACAGAATCCACATAAATGTATAAAAATGCATATTTTTATTAAGTTACTTCGACTTACAATATGTAGCCCATATAATATGTTTTATGTACTGATGCAATTTTATATTTTTAAAATACATTTCACTTTCTCTTTCAGTTGATAAATTGTTAAAATGTGACCAACCAACACTCAAGGACAGCAATGATACTTTTTATCTAACTTTGACATGCCGAAGAAAAACATATTGGTCGTTTTCCATGTGGAAGTTTGAGGATCAAAATGTCGCCGTACGTGTAATAAAAATGATTCAATCCTAATATACAAAAAGCAATGTAAGTCTGTCTGTCCGATCGCCATGAAACTTTGGGAAGTTGTTGAGAATAGTCCTTGGGGAGATTTCTTCATTTTTTTTTTATTTCGCAAGGGCAGCGCCCCGGGAGTGTCAGAATTTTTTTCTATATACGGTATATAAAAAATAAAAGTTGGATGCGGTTTAACATCGTTTATCTGAGTGCCAGGAAACTTAGGGGAGTTGAAAAGAATACTAACAAAAAGGGTTCTGCAGAAACAAAATTAAAATTTCTCATGGGCGGCGTCCGGGAGGGTGCTATTTCTGTCAATACGCGGTTTGGCACCCGGAGTTCCAGGCGGCTATCTTAACACTTGGTATCCGATAATTGGACGTTTTGCACAGCCGGTAAAAGGTAATACTATATTTAGCGGTAAAATTGCAACAGTCGCAGCAGCCTGCGCCCCAGTTATTGCGTGACCCGAAGCGCCCCAAGCTCCCACGTGAGCACTATGGAGCCTACGTTCGTATTGAGAGTTAGTATTGTAGTCGCACAAAAAAAATCGAAATAGAGATTTTCATAAATCTCGACGTTTTACGCCGCCGAGTCGGAAAAACTTAGTTTAGCATTGTGTTAGTATTTCTGTGTGTATGTATATGTGTATATCTGTGAACAAGATAACTTGAGTACCGTTACAGCTAGGTTGATGAAATTTCATATATAAGTATTATTTCAAATTTGTAGTTTCATTGATTTCCGGTACCCGTAAGTGGAACTTATTCTACTTTTAGTTTTTTAAAAGCCTATAACTTGAGTACTGATTCAGGTAGATAAACGAAGTTTCACATATAAGTAAAATATCTAATTCTTTGCCTTCTGTCGAATTTGAGTAATTACTTTGGCGGGGAAGTAGTACTTAAAGCTATTTCCGATTTAAAAAAAACTGAATGTATGAATTTCGCCTCGTGAGCGCTATGGCACCTACGGTTTTTTAAAGAGTGCGATACACTATGGATAAGATGGGGCATTATAGTCATTCACTAAACTGAATCAGGAGCGTCCGCTGACGACTAGGTAGGGTGCGTTTTGGCGCCCAGGACTTTCCATTGATCATTGATTCGATCTCGTGACTTTTGGGTTCAGAAGTTTAGTCCTCTACCGCTAGGATAGCCGTAGTTACCAACTGTCCTATATAGTAAAACGATTAACGAACTGTTAAATTTGGCTAGCTTCTCACGAGCCGTATGTTCTTTGTGGGCTAAGTAAAAAGTCTCTCAACACATCACTGAAATATGTATTAAATAAACTATGTAAGAATATTTCTCGTTTTAGTTGGTTGATGAATCAAGTAAAGAAGACAACGGTTTATACATTCGTACCAGGATTTGGCGACTACCAAGACATAATTCAACCATCGAAACTTTTTACAACCTGAGATTTTCAATAGAAAGTGATCACGTTTCGTTGCTAGCAAGCGACTGTGAAGAGATACCGAACAATCAGATTGAAAGTAATATGTTATAGTAGCATTAATTAGCGTAAAATCAGTTTTTAGACAATTATAGAGATGTTTATTAAAAATCTTTCTCAAATCCTTTCTAATTTGCAATTGACCTTTTTTTATTTTAAAGGAAAAAAGAAAAATAAACACTTATAAATACTGATATCTCCAGATCCCCCAAATGTGAGTCTGTCCGCTGACTGTCCAAGAGGTTCAGGAGTTAAAAACGGTTACATCAGACGTGGGACAAAGGCTGAGTGTAGGTGTGTTGTGTCGAGCTCAGATAAAACTTACTCTACAATTAGATGGTACAGAATAAACAATCGGCCAGTTTCCTTAAAAGGCGAATCAGTTCTAACCATTGATTCTCGGGGCAATGGTAAGTTTTAATTGCTGTGCACTAACTTAGTATTTTGTTTCTTGAATATAGTTATAATTATATCGAATTTGTTCGGTATAATGCGTTGTAAATATCGATCTAAAAATATACATCATTACTGTGATTTCGAAAAATAAATAAGTAATTTCAGTGTAACAATGCTAATTAGAATTACATCAAAACTTATCTTTTATTTAAAAAATTGACATTAATTGTCAATTATTGAAATTAATTTTAAACATTACTAGTAAAAACGTGTGTGTAAATTTGACTTTCAAATACTTTAAGCTTAAATTATAAATTGTAACAGTTTTTCGGATATATTTCTAATAACCCAGAGACCAAGCAGGCATACTTTTGTCGAGCAAATTCAATATCAGGTTTAGTGACTGATGTAAAGTTTGTGGCTAGATTTTACTGTAAGTGTGTAAGTGGCAATTTAGTACGTTTCACTACCAGGTTTAATATGTATCTTTTGAAATAAGGCATTCGAGTTTTTTTAAATGTTGAATTATATTTATCTTACGATGTTATAAAAGCTTTTAGTTTCTTGTTTTAGCAGTTTCTTTTAGATGAATAATATCAAATTTTTAGATGGGCCAGATGTTGTCAAGTTTACAGTAAACAACACTTTTTCCACAAACGTAAGTATTGGTGCCAGTGTTGTGTTTTACTGTGAATTACAAGGAGATCCACCTGCTAAAGCCTTGATCAATGGCAGCGGTCTTGGACAGGTGAAAGAAATCCAATCTAACACGTCAGTCTTGGAGCTGGTTCTAGAAGATCTACAATGTGGAGACTCGGGACGATATTTTTGTATGGGAGTCAATGGGACAAAGGATCCAAACTTTGTGGATATTTATATTGTTTGTACGTTCGCTTTATTAAGTGTACACATTAATTGCATTCAATTGCATGCAATTCAACTGATATGTTTTTCTGTAGTCTAGTATAAACAACTCGGTACCTATACTTTAAAATTATTTTGCATAACATTTAAACTTACGCTTAATTTATATTTTAGGTCAGCTCAAAGTAAGAAACCCAAAACTGGAAGTGCCCGTTGTCCAAATGACACGTGACAAAAACACAGTGTTTACACTTGAGATTTACGGATATCCTGAGCCGACAAAATTTGGTCTAAAAATAGAATCAGGGAATTCCGTCTCTGACGTAGACAAGAAAACCTACGATATCTCGTACATCAGCACGGTACCACCATTTGGTCTGGTCACCGTGACCTTCTATGATAAAACCACCAGGGTCATCACGACCTACATACTGAGTGTGACCAACACAAAGGGGGAGCTGCAGCTCAAGTTTGACGTCATCAATCAGTATGTTAAGTCAAACAACGCAATAACAATGAAACATTGCTCAATAATGTTAGTCATATTAAAAATAATGACTTTGTTAATTTTTCATGTGATTTAACTAGCCTACAATTTTATATACCTTTTTGAGTTTATTAACACAAGAATGTATTCTGAATAAAATAAATACATGTAATATATGTAATATAATACATTTAATTAAATATATTTTCCCTTTCTGCATGCTAGACTAGTTAAAGTTTTAGATTAGCGAAAGTTTGAAATTACGATAGGATAAAGTTTAACGATGAAAAGTGGCTGCTTTTTTTACAATTGCTTTGCAATTTTTCTAGCGAGACAAGAATTGTAGAAAGTACATTGAGGCTATCCCAAACATCAAGACATAGTACTTTAATTTGGTATTTAAACAAAAAATATCAATAGATGTATCCTCATATTTTATTTTTATCCTAATGGTATTTACACTATTTCATTACAAGAAAATAAAATTATTTTCAATAATTTTTACAATTTTTGTTTTTAAAATGCGTTTGGGTTTGAATGCTTTGCTTGTATTACTTATATAGAAAATTAAACTGTTTTAATTAAATTTATAAAAGAATATAGTCATTTTTATAAATATTAAGAATGTCCAATGAAAAATGTGTATTTAATTATACACACTGCATTTGTGGTTCTATAATACAAAGTTTGGCGAGTTACCATTTTCATCAGCCATAGTCGAGCCAATCTTACTTAGACAAGTAAACAGCGTATTAACGGAGAAAGGTCAAATTGTCACTATACTAGTACTGTTTAAAGAGATGAGCATTTTAAAAACAACATGTAGCCTACTTTGCATATTCAACTGAAAAATAAAATGATGAAAAAAAATTGCATTAAAATAATATTTAAATAACAAATTTTTATGTAAAAAAGTGCACTAAAAAGCAAAAACTAAACTATTATCTTTATATATATATATATATATATATATATATATATATATATATATATATATATATATATATATATATATATATATAATAAAATACTTGTAACTATATAAATTACTATAAAGGAAAGCGTCGGCCACTATATTACCTGTTGGATACCTTGACTAGTATTTAGGAAGAGACCCACGCTTTTTTTAAATAGTAATTTAAATGGCAGTGTATTATATATTTAAAGAAAATTATTTATTTTCACTTTTTTAGTGCATTATTGTATACAAGCTTGTTATCAAAACGTTTTAAAGCAATTTTCTTTTAGGCCATTAAACTTATTATTTACAAGAGTTGCATGATTAAAAACGATTAGTATAAAATTTCAATATGTTCAAGCACACATATACAAAGAAGATGGAAATATATGAGGCTATCGGTGACTCAATAACCATCAGGTTTTTGGCTTACTGACCATCCACTTATAGCAAGCCTACTTCAGTCATCCTATGAAAAAGTTTAAAGCCTCGATTAAGAGCACAATTTCGTCTTTTATCTCAAAATATATGGTTGTATTCTTCTTAATTGAGAAGATCAGAATGTAGAGTTGTCTTCCTCTTGTCACTTCTATAATCTGGTAGTTAAAAGGTCTACGTTCTCAGTGCATCTAATTTCTACACAAATCTGGTAGCCCTACGTTTTCTTCACATCTAATTTCTACACAAATCTAGTAGGTCTACGTTCTCATTACATCTAATTTCTACACAAATCTGGTAGCTCTACATTCTCTTCACATCTAATTTCCACACAAATGTTGTAGGTCTACGTTCTCAGTGCATCTAATTTCTACACACATCTGGTAGGTCTACCTTCTCTTCACATCTAATGTCTACAAAATCTGATAGACCTACCTTCTCTTCATATCTATTTTCTACACACATCTGGTAAGTCTACGTTCTCTTTATATCTAATTTCTACACAAACCTGGTAGGTCTACGTTCTCATTCACATCTAATTTCTACACCTAAACAACTGATCAGTCTTGTAAGAGTTAGCCAAAATATGTATTATACCAGTCGAGTTCATAAAACAATAGCCGATTTTGTTGATTATTCGTGTCCATCTTCCCTTTTTCTGCACACCCAGTTCCTGGAGTGCTTCACCCAGTAAATGCCTAGATCAACTTTAAATATTTGATTTGATGATATTAAAATAGTCTGACTGTCGCTAGCGCTTGCTTCATCGATCTTATCTTTAAAAAGTCACGTTGATTTAGTTTTTTTCAATCCCCTTTTTTCCAACACGAAAATTCGATTTTCTTTTTCCATTAATAGCTTGGTGAGTAGGTGTATGTTAGTTGTTTTAGGAGAGGGGAATTGCGTCTCTTCAGAGATATTTCAAACATTTACAAACAATAAATATACTGAAGAAACGGTTTGAAATTTTACAAATAAGTTAACCGTTTAAATTTAGAGAATACACCAATAATATAAAATGTGTCGTAAGCGGTAATGGCGTATCTTTGAAAATAAGACTCCGCTGAAAAGCATCGCCTTCTTGACTATTTTCAGAGGATAATAACAATAAAATGCCAGTTAAAACAGTCACTAACTACGTCGATGGTGAAACGACAGCCGTTTCACGAACAATAAATTGGTGATAAACCGATAGATGGTTTTTGCTTCTGATGTTGTGAGATAAAACCATTGTAATAAAAAAATACTTAAATTAAATGAAAACTGAACATTATGTGAAACTGGCTTCTTTTAATTCTTTATCTTCAAAAGGTTATCGTAAAAATCAAAGTAAACAAACCTTGGATACAATACATTTTTTTTAGAAAAACTAAATCATCATCGTATGAAATATTTTTAGATGTTCTTATGGCAAAACCGAAAACACATTTGTATTTCGTTATGATCTCATTGTGACAGCCGTGTAGTGAAACACTTGAACGAAAATAATACTTCTTTATTAGAATAACTCTGAACAACGAATATAATCTCGTTTCAAACACCTAGCTACTAGTTGTTGAATAAAATAATAAACGGTAGGTCTCTTAACAAATCAAGCTATACTTATATATATATATATATATATATATATATATATATATATATATATATATATATATATATATATGTTATTTTTGAAGACGACGCTCAGTGACCTAAACAATTTTCCGTAGTCAGAGAATCCAAGAATTTGTTACCTTTGCTGCGGCCCTTATAGAGTTAAGACCTCTACATGGAGTGGTTAAAGAAGGGTGCTGGTGACAACGGCAGCGATGTGTTGGGCCGGGAGACCAGAGTCATGTTCTCTAAAATGATGCCGAGATACTCGCTGATAGAGGACATGCTATATTACTTACATTTGGTGCTGATGAGCCTTCTGTGTGTGTTTGGAATTCTTGGAAATTGCATGACCTTGCTGGGCATGGCGACTCGAAAAATCAAAGACTCCACAAATGTTATTATTGCGTCTCTTTCTGTGACGTATCTGTTGTTTTCCATCACGGGATTTCTGAACAATATTTTACTTTTTTGTTCTCAACATTGCTATACCTCGAACTATAATATTAGAATCGAGTACCTCAACGTGGTAATCTTTCTAAATCGATACGCGATTCTCGCGAGTTTTCATCAAGTGGCATTGATCGCTTTTGAAAGATTTGCAGTTCTCTGTTTGCCTTTAAGTTTTTCAAGACTACTTTCTCCCGACTGTATGACTATTCTAATAGTTTTGACACAGATCTATGTAACAATTGCAAGTTTATTTGAAAACAGGTTCACAAATTATTACTTAAGCAAAGTTATTTTAAACTTGGAGGAAGATTATGCTATAAAAGATTTAAATACCATCTCCAGCTACTTTGACTTCAATAGATTTATTGCCTTTTCATCTTTCCCTTTTGCTGTTTTCGTTGTTTGCACTATAATGATCATGATAAAATTATTTTTATCTCAAAGAAAATTCAACACATTTAAGTCTCCGAATTTAGTCCGGAATAAAATCAAAGATTTAAAAGTGATTCGGTTGCTGGTAACAGTTTGCGTGTTGTATGTTGTGATACTGGTTCCATCGAAGCTCTTACAGGAGTTTTACCTCCTAAACAAGACCTTGAATCACATCGACATCATGTTGTGTACGGCAACGTCCATACTTTTTCAGCTAAGCTGCTCCGTTAATTTTGTCATTTACTTCACAATGAAATCTAAATTCTCAATACATTTTAGAATATGTTAGTTCTCCAACCCAGGAAATAACATCTAACACGATTGTATCGTTTTCTTTGGGTTTTTTTCCCAATTTTTCTGTTACTATTTTAAAGAATGTCAAGGCATTGTATGATGATTACTCTAGTGAATCAACACATTTATATAATATTATCCTAACCATCTAGCTTTTCATGAAATTTAAATAAACATATTCTTAACCATGCGGAATGAAAACTATTTATTGCTTTCATATTGCTTTCATATACCCTAGCAATTTTAATAAATGAAAATACATGCCATAAGAGTAGGTCTCTTACAAGTGTAAGCCTGTATCAGTCCTTAAAAGCCGATTATGAAAACTCTAATACTAAAGCGAACATGGCAAGTGTAACTGATGCGGTAAATCGCATGTGTAAGACACGGCAAAAAATAAAAAAGATAATTTTAAAATATTTTTTGAGTGTATTGTTTGAAAGGGAAGACAACTCCTCGCTTTCCCCAGGCTCATTTCTAATATAATAATAGGAAAGCTCCAAATGGAACTAATATTATTAAATGTCTTAACGAGATGTGCTACTGTTGTTATTTGTTCTGTTAAAATATATTTATATCGTGATTTTTGTGTCTTTTTATTGTCTTTGGTCTTTTTAGTCTTAGGACAAAGTGTTTGGGGCGCTGGTTAGGCCACTCTACCACTCAGAACTGAGTGTACGTTAATCACTTTGCGTATCTAATAGTAAGGCAGTTCATCCATCTAGGTGAGATTTGGCGCACCACTAAGCAATATGGCGCCTACATTTGTTTAAAAAAAACCCCTAAAATATTGATATGATGCCCACGACGTTCAATAATTAAACCGAGCTACGGGCAGTATGCGGCGTCTGTATTGTAGTGTAACCGGAGCTCCCGAGAGCGTCCCGCTTTGTCACGAACACTTGGGTGAACACGGAGAGTGATTAACGTACTCTCAAGTTTTTTATACAGCATATCTTGGGTCGTGCTTGGCAAACCCATGCCCCAGACAAAAATGATCCAAGAAATATAGCTCAGACATTGTTAACATTTAAATAACCAAGTTTTCGAAAACAAGGTCATACTTCTAAGAATATAGGATTGGTAACGCATTAATGAAACCCTCTTAAAATATTTCTTCAGACTTTCTTCTAAGACCGCGGCAACGCAGGGGGACGGGCAAGTTAATTTTTAATTTAAAAAATTGCTTTAGTTTACTTTTATGAGCAAGGTTTTCTGTTAATAATGTTTAATCTGACTTTTGACATCTAAATTACGTTTTATTATGAGAAAAATGTGTTATTAATTTACGTTATTCTGCACTTTCTTTTTACGTAATTAAATCTTAGGTTTGCATTTCGAGGGTCGGGGGAACAGGTGATTTTGTTGGGGGTAACAGGTGATTTGGTGTATGGATCGTTGCTCAAACAGATAGTTGCAAACATTTAAGTGCACTCATCCAACTGATAACATGTACCGATTGGTAAGACAAATTTTACTGGAGGCCTACTTGCTACTTGCTGTGATTTCCCTTTGGTTAAAAATACAACGAGTGCTAGTAATTTCATTTTTCTTAATATTTTTACCAAAAGTAACTACAGAACACATGTAAATAAATTTGTACAGCTAAACGATACGTAATAATTATAAGTAAAGTTCCTTTTCGAAAATGACTGTCCATGGGGCAAGTGAAGTAGAGTGTTATACAGTAATAGGCCTAAGTCGTGATGTTGTTTTATTTTAATTTTGTAATAAAGGTAAATTTCAATTTTATTTTCAATAACGTTTGAACTAGAATTTCAGTTGGTTGTAAGCACTGTATTTACTAAAAAGTGATGTTAATATTTGTTTTGCTGAAAGATGTATGTTTCTTCTGTAGAATAATCGTATGCAGTATTGATTATCAACGTATCCAGCTTTTAGTTAATCTTATAAGGTGTTTTCTTTAATCTTGTACTGTGTTAAATATGGTAAGAAATACATTGAATGCCATTAAATAAAACTGAAAATAAATTAATTTTTACAACCTTTTATTAGTTTAAAACGTCTGTTTATTTATTGATGTTTTTTTTTCTTCGTGCAATATTTTTGCATATAATTAGACTTTAGGCTATTCATTACATGTAATTTAAAACTACTATAATTAATAATAAAATAAAAGATTAAATAATATCGATCGCTCGATCAGCTAACCGACGACGACAGTAACCTGTTTGTTATGGCTGGTGGATTTTCGTCTGAGCGTCGACCACGAAATAGGTTGGAGCAGATAACTGTTTCTCAGAGATCACAAGCTACTGTTAGGATTTTAGTGTCAACCTCATTTTAAAAGAATTACTAAAATGTAGAAAATAAAACAAATATGCTATTAAAAATACCTTTATAATAACACGTTTTTAAATGAACACAATATAACATAAGAAATAATCTTGTTTTTCTTTTTATTTAATAAAAACCTAGTACCATGTACGAAAAAATATGTAAGAAATCTTATGAAGAAACAAAGCTTTTTTTTTTAAATGCAAGTATTTTATTTTCTTATTCTCTGTGCCTTTTAAAGCCTTTTATTATAAAGTTTTGTATATTTGTTTCATTTATTTGGTTACAATTTCTTTTACTTTCAGTATTTTTTTTACTGTTAAAAGAAAATAAAACAACAACAACAAAAAATGTGGATGGTAAACTGTAGCAGTGTAGGTGGTGATGCCACAACAGGAAATGGAGTTGAAACTCTACATGCTACGTCAAACTCCAGCACATACCTGAATGAGCTGCTTGTACGCAGGGTATTGTACTACGCCGCGTTAACCTTCTACTACACAATCACTGCTCTTGGAGCATTCGGGAACTTCCTCTCAATTTTAATCGTTTATAGGAATGGTCTGAAAACAACAACCAACATGTTTCTCTTCTCGCTCTCTATCTCAGATTTGATATTTACACTGTCTAGCTTCCTTGAACATGTCAGTGGGGCCTACTTGTCAATCTGTTATAATGTTTCTTTTAATCACAAAATGTTTCAGATCTGTGAAGTGTTTGCTCATATCACGTGGTTATCATTAACATTCAGCTATCACCTGATCGCGTTAATATCAATAGAAAGACTTTTAGCTGTCTTTTTGCCTTTATTTCTTCATAAACTTAACACACTTTATCTAATGAGATGTATCATTGTAATACTAGCTATGTACGTTATTATTATCAATTCATTTGATAATAAATATATTGCATATTACCTGAACAAAATTCTGACACACAACGATATGTCTATGAATGGAGTTGCCAGCGCTATGACGCTACGTGTGGTATTCGATATGTATAGGCTGACCTTATTGTCCGTGGTCCCATTGACCATTGTTATCCTATGTACGTCAGTGACTATACTAAAACTATCTCTTTCCTCCAGAAAACGAAAACAAATTATTAGCACCAACAGAGATTCCAGTGCGTTTAAAGAGTTAAAGGTGATCAAAATGTTGGTCACCATTTGTGTGACGTTTATTTTACTGGTTATACCTGTCACTGCAATTCAGCTTTATTTTAACATCACCTTCCGAATAACTCCTGCATTGGAGCTCGCATGTTTAACCCTGCACCAAATGATGGCATCGGTGAATTTCATCATCTATGTTAAAATGAGTTCTAAATTTTCTAAAGCTTTCCAATGCCCTATAATGTGCTTTCAGATGTAAAAACCTTATGAATTGTTGGTGTTTTTCTGCTACAAGTGCTCGAAAGATACATTTCTCATTGGCATACAATTTTTGGGACAACGTTTTTAGCCCTTAACCGCCAAAATTGGAATTTCAGACCGAAGAACGCCACTGAGTCCACCCAAGTTTGATAAGTACCAGACTGACCTTGGGAAATGAAAAGCCGGTTGTAAATAATGATAGCCACACCATCCGTTCATATAACAAGGTCTACTTTTTGAATCCTTATATGAGTGTAACTTTTAAAGAAAACTAGACTACCCGTCATCCCTTGGATAACTCTGGGGTTTCGAAGGTCATCCATAAAAAAACATCACGTCTGTCACTTATCGTCACAAAAAGCAGACCCCATAATCAAAAAGATGCTGTTTTTTTTATCTTTTAAAAACACCAATTTTGGACTATCCCTTCATATACTGACGACACAGGTGACCTACTCAACTCTACTTCACCTGCCCAGTGTCCCGCCAAGTCTCAGACAACATGTTTTTATCGTTTAAGAAAACGATTCCGGCCGAGCATGTATCTGACCACACTATCCCTTCATATGCTTAGGACACAGAAACAGATGAACTCTACTTCACCAGCCCTGTATCCTGCCAAGTTCAGATAGGCAACTTTATCATTCACATCTAAAAAATAAAAATAAAAATAAAAATTGAACTAATTTTTTTTAACTTTGACGTGATGTGTCTGAAATCCGTGTCACCCGCATGAAAGCCTATTACACTAACAAATTAGCTATTTAGACTCGTGACGTCACCTTTTTTAATGGTATACTTTAATACTTTGAGTCTCCTTATGTAACTTGATTTACGCGCATAGATCTATGTCTAAGTCTAGTAGTCGTAACCTTCAAATTAATTTTTTTCTTAAATTAGCCAATTACATAGCTAAACAACAAAGATTTATATAAAATATTGAAGGTCTGAAATTATCTAGATCTAGATAAAATTATCTAGATCTAGATTCTACGACTCGTTTGCTTAAGTCTTAGGTCTAGTTTTTGCGTAACTCTTGCTAGATCATCTAGATTAGACCTTTTCTAGATAGATCGAGATAAATAAATCACAAAGATTTATATCAAGTATTTAAGGACTAAAAATGTATTATGATTTTTAAATGGATTGTATTTTTATCTAATTAATCTTTGTTTTGTATCTAATTAATCTTTGGTTTGACCTAGATTCTAGATCTAGATCTATAAATAACTTTCTTGGCCACCTGATATTTAGATCTATAAATAAATAGATAACTTTCTTTGACATATTGTAGAGCTAGAGAAATGTATTGTGAAACTAAATGAAAAAGACAGTTGAAAATTTATGTAAGTGTTGGAACGTAATAAAAACACTAAACTGACGTTTTGTTAAAGTTATAGCCGACAGAAAATTAGCTTTAGAACGCGTTAAACTTTTGAATGGGCCACAAAGTCTATGATGGAAAACGCCATTTTATTGTACTAAAAAGTAAACAAATAATGTGACGTCACTACTCAGTCAAAGTTAGCCATTGTTTGAAAAAATTTAAATTAATGTAGTTAACCTACCTATGAATAAATCAATAAATTAATTATCGTATATAAGTAAATTTGTGATTAACATTCTGTCTGAAAAGAAAAATTGTTCTCTACCTACATACTATTTTACATCTCTATACATAGAGCAGATTTTCTCCAGTAGTCAATCAGACAAACAAAAAAAACAAACAAATAAATATTCAAAAATGTAAACAAACTTGAGTTTTAGTAGTATAGAGATGTTGTCATACAGTTAGGTAATGACAAATAGTAAAGCCAAACAATGGCTAAGTTCTCAAAGCGAGAAAAAAAAATTGAGAATGGAAAGAAATGGTAATTATTCAATCTCCAATGTGTGAATAGAGATAACAACGTTGAAAATTGTGACATCATATATATAGGAATTCAATGTTCTAGTGATATGAAGTGTAGCAGTCTAATCAATTGTACACATTTTAGTTTTTTTATTATTTAAATTAATGTTTTTGTCAATACCAAAGCAACATTTAATAATACAAAACAAAAACAATCTTAGATCTAACAGTTCAGGTAGAGTTTATTTCCTATGAAAACACAATAAACCGGGACTGATCTCCCCTAAACTGAGTCGAATATTCTTATATAACACGACGGTGGATGGCAACTCGCGATAGACATTATTTTTAATCAATTTTTAAACACTTAAACTTTTAAAAATGCAATAGAAAGCAATAGAATCTCGTAGAAAAAATAATTGCGCACCAAGTGAACAGCAAACAATGTATGTATAATAGTGCGGAATATTAGTACGTCATATGAGTTTTTTTTTTTTAAAATCGGAAATAGTGTAAAGTACTAGATCTACTTTCGTTAGAACGGAAAGTATTCAAAATTATGCAGAAGTCAAAGAATCAGATGTTTTATTAATATGAGAAATTTCGTTTATCTATCTGTAACAGTACTGAAAGTGGAATATGTTCCACTTCCGGTTACTGGACATAATTGAAAAGCTGGTTTAGAATTACAAATATGATTCAATACTGATACATGAAATTTCATCAACCTAGCTGTAACGGTTCTCATGTTATTGTGTTCACAGCTACACAGCTAAAACTCCACACAGACAACTCAAGGAGTTGTAAAACGTCGAGATGTGTGAAAATCTCGATTTCGATTTTTTGCACTTTTGAAATACTTCCTCCATACTTCGTATACGAGAAAGTAAAAATATTAAATTGAAAACTATATATTTTTACCAGAGTATTGCAATTTCTGACTAGTAACGGCAAGTGTTGACGCTTCATTCATATGTTTAAAGTATTAGTAATAACCAGAATTATTTTTAATAAGCAGCCAGACAGTTATGAATCCTATTAGTTCTATTATGATTACAAAAAGAACGGTATTAAAAATGATGAACAGACAAAAAGTGTGAATAGGGCATTTTTGTTTTCTTAAATCGAGCATTTAAAGACTGGGCAGAGGCGTCCCGAGGTGGGGGCGTGGTGTTTGGAACGCACCGGATGACATCATTAAGGGGGTGACACCAAGGCAAAAAATATGAACATTATATGCTTTTGCCAGTTCAATAAATAATTAGTTAGAGTTAAAAATTCTTTAAAAATACTAATTGATGATCCCGACATGTTGGGGGGAAGGTTGACAACATGAAGATAACTTGCTAACCATAAAAAAAACAATGTTACAGGTGTATTAATAACCGACTAAAGATAAATCATTGGTGACTATTAACTTTGCACACTTTAAAGCTATCATATTGGGGGTAGGGAGGAGACGACACAAACAGCAAAATTTAAAGAGGAGAAAAAAGGTATTGTTGAGCATTTTCAATAACCCGATAAGTCAATCAAAGAGAGGGTGACACCAAAGATATTAATAATATTCAAATAAATTTACTCCATTTTGGCAAAATGATATGGGGTGCCGCCATTTGCAACTATATATATCTATCGGGATTCATGTGCCTATATATATATATATATATATATATATATATATATATATATATATATATATATATATATATGTATGTATGTATTAGGGGTTCTTCGAGAAATAGACAGATCTGAGATCCCACTTCTGACACCATAAATGTAAAGGGGGTGGGGTAAGAGTTACCGAAAGAGGAGAGAGGGTGACGGTATTATTCTTTCAAATCCGTGCATCCATGTTGGTGAAGGTGGTTTACCAGACCTGAGCAAAACTAATTAATACATCTACACAAAACCAATATTAAACTTTAAATGAAACCTGTTAACCCACAGTTCAATACGTTTAATTAACATTCTTTAGACCTCAATTTGGTTCACAAATGGTCAACAACAGTTAAACAGTACACACAAGACATGGCCCTTCTTTTTATATTTGACAAATCAACACTGGAATTTCAAATACCAGTCAAAGGGACAAAAAATCATCGAACTTACATTTCATTAAACGACATAAAAGAAATTCAATTCAAAAAACAAATATATAAGTATGAATAGTAAACCTGCATTTTAAACAACTCCAAATTTACACAAGTGAATATCAATTTTAAGTCCTACACTACTTGCACTGCTTAGGTAATCTCAGAATCACACGTGTAAATGTTATCATCTCTAATACTAGTTCTGGTTTCTCTACTTTTACTGCTTCAAAAAACGGTTTAAGTCCTTATATGAGTACTCAGCAGTACTCACAGCGATTCAGCTCGATACTCAAGCAGCAGGAATATTTCCAAACATGGAAGCAAGACATCGGACCTCTAGTACAACATTAGGCCACACGTTTCACATCTGGGTAGGCCACATCAATTTACAATAATGGCCACAGGGACGAATCACATATCTACAAGAACAAGACGTTTGGCCGCTGGTGTAAACACCAGGCCATAGGAACAAAACATCAGCTGGGCAACTAAGCCAGCCTTCGCGGCCAGCCCTAAGGCTGCCACTATAAGGCCTCGACTAGCCTGTAGGCCTAGCTATGTGTGTGTAAGTGACCTCACCATATCCACCCTTCCTCATATATAGACTAACCTGTTGGATTCGATCTGATCCAGGTAATGGCCCTTCAACCATAAACTAAGAAGACGTCTTTGGGCTGGACAGGCTATTAAAACAAACACAAAAGCATGCTCACACCTAGGGTCCGGTCAAGCTGACCTCCGGCCGCAGTCCACGACTGCGAACGCTCATAAATTATCTGGCGACACTATGGCAGATCCCCGTGTCGTGAGAACCGGACGCCATGTTGTGGTTTAGGGGTGGGGGAAACATTTCCCCGATCCAGCTACGACCAAACACAACAAAAATATAACTTCAAAAAAAAAACAAAACAGGCAACACGTGAACAGCGATATAACCAACCAATAGGCTTACGTAAGAATCAACTATGCCAACATGCATACTTAAGAATCAACGATATAGTACAAGCCAACATATTATATATATATATATATATATATATATATATATATATATATATATATATATATATATATATATACATACATTTTTTCCCTTCTTTCCAAGTTTGAACTGTCCGTCAGTTTGAAGTGCCCAAAATTTCGTTCGCTCGTTTCGATCTAGACAGAGGAAGCAGGTATAATTGAATAAAAAACGTTTTAGTAAAAAGTATTTATGTTAATAATGCATTAAAACTTTAAAGAAAAGCACGCATTTATTTATAGAAAATTTAATGTCATATTGCATTGTCATCGGGCCTTGACCAACGTGTCGACTTTCAGTGAACTTGATCGGTTAGAAGTGCCCATTCGACTTAGGATTAAGACAGACTGACGACTGACAGAGGAAGCAAGTTAAATAAAAGAATGCAATAGGGGAATTGATAGACAATTTACGCGTAGTGATATATTAAACCCAAGTATGAAACTTAATTATTTTTTTATTTTATATATATAAATTGATACATTTTAGATTTAAACTACTCTCTAAACAGGACAAACGGTAGAATAACAGATAATCTTACGACGTCGTAAAATTAGCTAGCTTTTAAGAATGACGGCTGGATTTGAGAGAATTTACTATAAAGTTTTTGAGATATTTTGTGATACATTAGGGCATTAGGCTTAGAGCGAGAATGCTTTTAAAATAGAGAGACATAAAAAAGAATGTAATTTACTTCCTGATAGGCACGAAAAATTAAACTGTGACTGTAAGGACATGTACATAGGTTTTCATAAAGCAAATACATTTACTGTAACTGTTGAATCCATCAAATTATTGTAATTAAATGAAAGGAGATAAGAGTGACGGTCTGTACGATATAAAATTACTATCAGTTAAATCTGATAATCAAACAGATAGGCAGATGTGTCTGTTAAACTGTTATGTTACATTTTATGTGCATTTAAATATTACAAAGCAGGCATACGTTGGCCAACTTTTAAATTGACCCTTTAGATTACACTTTAGCCTATATAGGTTTAGGCCACAGACGTATGTGTTTTTGTGTGTATGTGTGTGTGTGTGTTTAAAATGTGTTTTCAGCATATTTTATATACCACATTAATAAGGTCCGTGGCAAGCAAAAGCTTTCTGTTTTATACCCTTTGGCCAATGCAATCTCTATACTACTAAAACTCAACTTTGTTTACATGTTTGAATATTTATTTGTTTGTCTGATTTACTACAGGAAAGAATCTGCCATATGTATAGACTTGTAAAATAGTATGTAGGTAGAGAACAATTTTTCTTTTCAGACAGACTGTTATTCACAAATTTATTTAAAGACGTTAATTAAATTACTGATTTATTCATTGGTAGATTAACCACATTAATGTTAAAAGTTTCAAACAATAGCTTTATTTTGACCGAATAGTGACGTCACATTATTTGTTTACTTTTTAGTACAATAAAATGGCGGCTTCTATCGAAGAAGATGGTGTGCCCATTCCAATGTTTAACTCGTTCTAAAGCTAATTTTCTGTCGGCTATAGCTTTAACTATACGTCAATTTACTGTATTTATTACGTTCCAACACTTATATAAATTTTCAACTGTCTTTTTTTTATTTAGTTTTACAATAAATTTCTCTAGCTCTACAATCTGTCCAAGAAAGTTATTTATAGATCTAAATATCAGGTGGCCAAGAAAGTTATTTATAGATCTAAATCTAGAATCTAGGTCAAACCAAAGATTAATTAGATACAAAACAAAAATTAATTAGATAAAAATACAATCCATTTTAAAATCATAATACATTTTTAGTCCTTAAATGCTTGATATAAATCTTTGTGATTTATCAATCTAGATCTAGATCTAGATCTATCTAGAATATGATTGTCTAATCTAGATCTAGCAAGAGTTACGCAAAAACTAGATTTAAGACTTAAGCAAACGAGTCGTAGAATCTAGATCTAGATAATTTCAGACCTTCATTATTTTAGATAAATCTTTGTTTATTTAGCTATGTCATTGGCTAATTTAATTTGAAAGTTACTACTACTTAGATCTAGATCTAGATAGGGAATATGCGCGTAAATCAAGTTGCTTAAGGAGACTCAAAGTATTAAACTATACCGTAAAAAACATCGGTGACGTCACGAGTCTAAATAGCTAATTTGTTAGTGTAATAGGCTTTCATGCGGGTGACCCGGGTTCTAGACACGTCACGTCAATGTTAATTGTTTTTTAATTTTTTAATTTTTTAGATGTGAATGATAAAGTTGCCTATCTGAACGTGGCGGGATACAGGGCAGGTGAAGTAGAGTTCATCCGTTTCTTTGTCCTAAGCATATGAAGGAACAGTGTGGTCAGAGACATGCTCGGCCGGAATCGTTCTTTTAAAACGATAAAAACATGTTGTCTGAGACTTGGCGGGACACTGGGCATGTGAAGTAGAGTTGAGTAGGTCACCTGTGACGTCAGTATATGAAGGGATAGTCCAAAATCGGTATTTTTAAAAGATAAAAAACATCTTTTTGAATGTGGGATCTGGTTTTTTGTGACAATAAGTGACAGACGTGATGTTTTTTATGGATGATCCCCGAAACCCACAGTTATCCAGGGGATGACGGGTAGTCTAGTAAGTTATATAGTCGATGTTATGCTTAGAACAACTGGCTTTTACCTCGAACCCTCTATAAGAAAATAGGCAGTACAAAGAAATTACACGAGTTGAGAGGATATGTCGGACTACTATACTCTGTTGCGTCCTCTGGCGCCCTGGGATGTGTGAGATTTGGCGCCGTCTTCAGTTTTCAACATAAGGTTTTAATTAACGTAAAGTTCAAAGAACAAAATAAACCTAAATATATTGTCCTTAAAAAAAACAGTTCTAAAAATTGTACAAATTACTTCCGTTTAAGTCAAATAAATTAAAATTACATTGAAAATATTCAAATGTGTGGTTATGTTTGTGTTTGTGTAGTGTTTATGTTTATGTTAATGTTTGTAGTTGAGGTTGTGGAGAAGGTAAGGGTTAATGTTGATGCTTGTTTATTTTTGTGTTTGTGTTTATGTGGTTATTTTATTAGGCTTAGAAGTGCGGGGAACGGAGAAAATTTAAATTTATGTTTATGTTTTTGGGTGTAGATGGGGGTTTGTGTGTATGCTTAAGTTTATGTTTATGTTTTTTATTGTTTGTGTTTGTGTTGTGCTTGTGATTATGTTTGAGTTTACGTTTTTAGTAAGGATTTGGGTGTATTTTTGTTTGTTTATTTTTTTTATTGCTGTGAGGGTTAGGGTTTATATACAACAAAATCCCGCGCCTGATAATCAATCTTCTTTACTAAACAAGATAACAATCAATAACTAATTAGCTTGTTTAAAATTAGAAATTTCCTTTTTTTTAATTAGTATCGGCCACGTAGCTTAACGGCGTTTGACTAAGGAAACAATTCGGTCACCACAGCTTGAGAAGTCGAGTAAGTTTTGGTCTAATCTCTCGCAAAACTATCTAAAGCTTTTAGCAGTAGTATTTATATTAACTAGTCTAAACACATTGTTTTCGCGTTAATTTTCAGATTTTTTGGTCATAAGATTAATGCTCTGTAAGTTATTAAAAACGTGTAAACTGTTTTGTTATTTCTGTATTTTACAACACGTAAACAAAACAGATGAACACAATGCGACTCGCTCTACTTGTACTGGCCATTGCTGGTCAGCTGGTCAAGGCGGACTACCTTGATGACCAACGGGACTTGTCGGCAGCGACCTCTGGATTCTCCCAGAGACTGTACCAGAAAGTGGCACTGGGCTTACGAAGTATGGTCTACTCACCTTACAGGTATACCTTTGCTTTACCAGTTAGATTCTAGTTTCAATGCGTAGATTTTTATTTCGCGGGCGTATTCTATCTTACACGTAGACGTACCATATTTTTTAAATACATACTTTTTTCTTTAGAATGTAGATTTTATAATTTTAAACGTTGGTCTTGCTAAAGAAGATACATTCTAAATTTTAAAACGTCATTAGAAGTGCTAAACATTTTTTCCCTTAAATAAGGGCTTTGTACTTTTTCTAAAAAAAAAATTGTTTCTATCAATTTATTTTTGACAACTACACCTTTGTTGTTATAATAGATTTTTAAATGCTTTATGCTTAATTTAAAAAAAATAGAATTTGATTGATTAATTTCATTCGCATAATCTACCTAGTTATGCGTTCATTTCTAAAATCAGTATTAACTTACTCGAAAATGAAATTAAATAAATAATAATATTTTTATTATTATATACTATTATTATGTCATTGAATGCACAAAACGTTTATGTTACGCGTTTATTTTTAGCATCCATTCGGTATTTGCAATGACATCATTAGGCGCCAGAGGAAAAACAGCTACAGAAATGAAACAGGCGCTTGGGATTACATCTCTTGCTGACAATACTCATGAGATCTATAAGAAACTTATTTCGGACGTAAGATTACAACCGTTGCATATACGTTTCTATCAGTTTTTCACATAATCGAATTTATTCGTGTAATTTGCTTTCAAAAAAATACTTTACTCATTCTCCTAAACATAATTAGCAGTTTGCTTATTTCAGAAGAGAGCCGCACTTTTCAATTTTGATGCAACGCCAATAGTTGCATTCAATGCTTGTTACGTAATACGCCATTTAATTTAAAATTACAAAGTAAAACTGCCAAGTAAATTAATTAATTATAATGCTTTTTTTTGCTTCAAAACACCGACAGATGAACTCTGTACCGGATGTGAAATTAAACACAGGAAACGCCATTTTTGTGAACCCTGCATACGAAATCGTGCCTCAATTTGTGGCAGATGTTGAGAGCAAGTACTTTGCCAAGGCTGGTAACATTGACTTGTCTGCCCCTGGGGGACCTGAGGAACCAATCAACACCTACGTGGCAAATGCTACAGGAAATATGATACAAAATCTCATTCAAAAAGGTTTGGTATTGTCTGAACACCATCAGCAAAATTCAAAGAAGTGATACTGATTTTAGTTTAAAGCAGTGGCGTCGCGAGGTCGGGTGTCACCAGTGTTTCTTCCAGACTTTTTCTGGCACTTGATATTTTCGGGAGTGCGGTCTACATTTTCCGGGGGGACGGGCCGGGACGGACACTAGCAAAAGTAAATATTTACTATATACATTCAATCTGGTTTGGGGGGCGGTAGACTTTCTTCGGGTTGGGGGGGGGGGGAGGGGCTCCAGGTGTGGGACCTCATGGTGTCAACCTCCCGAATAAAATAAGTTATATATATATATACATACATACATACATATATATATATATATATATATATATATATATATATATATATATATATATATATATATATATATATATATATATATATATATATATATACAGAGAGAGAGAGAGAGAGAGAGAGAGAATAAAGGAGAGAGAGAGAGTATAGAGGACAAATGCAGTATGTCCACTCTTTTGTCAAATCGATGTACATTTATATTGATACTGTCAATAATACGAGCTACAAGAACACTAATGCGCAGTCTAAGAAAACTAGAATGCAAATATTTTATAATTTTTTAAACATAATATTTTGCACTATTTTAATAAACTAATTTTTCTCGAGATCATGTTTTTTGTACATACTGCGTTTGTCCTCTATACCCTCGATACCAGCCTTAAAAAAAAACTATCTGTAAAGCACCGTAACCTGTGTGTTTAGTAAGCCTGGGTTTAGGAGGTATATTACTTTTAGAATAAATCCTATCCAAAACCAACCAAAAACAAAAACACACAAAAAACCGCAAACATTACACAAACGCAAACACAAATACAAACGGTAATTATGTAATTATTTTTTTCTCAAAACCAAAACAAAGTAATAAAAAGTAATTTTTATTCCCTTTGATGTAAATGTTGTTTTTAAAAGGGACGTAACAGTGTTGTCCTAATTTATAAAGGGATGTTATGAGTGCTAAAGAACTAAAGGTAAACAATTTTCAGAAACAATTAGAGTTTTTGTGAATGGTGATACATTCTCTTTAATTAACACTATAAGTTTGGAAAAGGAATATAAAGTTTTTACATCATTAATTTAGATAATGAGCACTTTAGGTACATCATACTATGGCTATGAAGTTTATTTTTCCCTCTCTTTCATAGGAATCATGGATCCGCTGCTCGCGGTGGTCAGAGGTCACATTCAAAATTCATATATATATATATATATATATATATATATATATATATATATATATATATATATATATATATATATATATATATATATATATATATATATATATATATATATATATATATATATATACTAGGCATACTGCCTAGCTTCGCTTAGGTTTTCAAAAAAATTGAGCAATTGAATGATTAATTAATAGGTGATTGGCTGCTATGTTAAATGCTTAGGGCCTAAATTTATACAGTGAAGTAATTTAACAGCTCCTGTATATTGATGGAATATTCGCAAACATATTACTCGCACGGTAATTAGAACTGCAAGGGTTTTCTTAATAGTATCAATCAAATATTATAATGAAATACTTTCGCGATTAATTTTTACAATTTGAGTAAAATGCAAAACTGAATTTTTAACAAAATATTTATTTAAAACAATGCTATACTTTATGATTTTTGTTTTTTTCTTGAAAAGAGTATACAAAATATTTAAAAATTATTACATTAAAAAGTTACCTCCCCTGTTCATAGACCAAATGACCAAATCTCGTATAATGAGAATTTCATTCGCGGTCATTTTTAGCCCTCTTAGGGGGGCTTTAAGTTTGACCAACAGTTTTTCCATACGGCTTAGTCATCTATAGAGGTGTATACTAAACATTAGCCAGATGTAAAGTGGATAAGTGCCCTAAAATCCGTTTTGAAATCACCCTCGGTTTTTCCCATAAAATACAAAGATTATATAGGGAAATACGACTGGTCAGTTTTGACCCATTTAACGAATTTTCCCGGACATGGCGAGTTTTTTGTGACACCCCAAGGCGTTCTCCTACCACCTCACAAAATTTTAAGGGGGGTCGTCGTCGGAATTTTTTTTTCGTAATAGAGCTCATATAAAGAGAATTTCACTCGCGGTCACCTTTTAGCCCTCGTCGAGGGATTTGAGTGAAACCGACAGCTTTCCCTAAAGGTCAAGCCATTTACCTAAGAGCATGCAAAAAATTAGCCAGATGTAAAGACGATAAGTGCCCTAAAATCCGTTTTGAAATTACCCTCTGTTTTCCCCATAAAATACAAAGATTATATAGGGAAATACGACTGGTCAGTTTTGACCCATTTAACGAATTTTCCCGGACATGGCGAGTTTTTTGTGAAACCCCGAGGCGTTCTGCTACCACCTCACAAAATTTCAAGGGGGGTCGTCGGAGGAAATTTTTTTTCGTAATATAGCCCATATAAGACGCCGGTCAGTCGAGGTCAGTTTTGACCCCCTCTCCGTAGACTTTTCGACCAACCGTCACCGGCCGTCGTGTTCTATCGCCCCAAGGCACCATCGTGCACTTGACCACTTTGCTTTATATATATAGATATATATGTATATATATATATATATATATATATATATATATATATATATATATATATATATATTTATATATATATATATATATATATATATATTCAATGTCTCTGGATTAAAGTTAATATAACAAATTTTATCCATTTGGGAAATTAAGTTGATGTCTACCCAACTTCGACGAGTAGGGCCTACTAGTAGTGCTGGGAGGAAACAAATGTAAGCAAAGTGCTGACCACTGACTCAAGTGAATAAAACAGCTGAGATCTTTTCCAGCAGAGTCGTCGCAAGGTCGGGTGTCGGCAACTAATGGTGTAATCCCCCCCTCCCCCTTCCAGACGTTAATTAACGTGTCAGTTTTTAAAATTCTCAAGAATTTTTTTTTCTTCACGATAATTCAGTTTACGTCAAGCCTCCACCCCCTTCCCCACTCTTGTTCTGATTTGTCTATTTTTCTCTCAATGAAAAAAAAAGACTTTTTAACTCTATTTAATCATTTATTTAACTGGAATGATTGTTTTTTTCTATATATATTTTGCTATTTTTGGCTAGTTGTCACCCCCTCCCCTAAGTGGTGTCACCCGGTGCGTTCCGACCCCCCCCCCCCCCCGCTCACCATCGCGAGTTTTAGGTCTGAGAAAATGTGAATTAATTTGTGAATTATCGATATTTGCTTCCATTGAATGTTAATGCCTTTGGTTATAACAATAATTAGGTTCAATTGATTCAAGCACCGTGATGCTTCTGATCAACACCATTTTCTTCAATGGAACCTGGAGATTTCCCTTCCCCGAGTACAGAACGTTTAGACGTCCTTTTTATAGTTTGGATGGGGGAATCAGCTCGGTAACGTTTTAGTGATATTTAAATTTAATTTCTTGAGATATGATTAAACTTCTTCTTTGTTCTTAATTTTGGTGTTTGAAGGGATCCCCTCCAACACAATTAAGTATACGTGTCAACTGGTTATGCGCCATTGAGGCCAGTGTCTCCGATTTCAGCCTGCTTTTCTTTTTTTTTGATTTGCTTCCATAGCCTTTGTCCAACCAAGAACAAACTACAAGGCAGCAGTTGTTTGGTTTTTGAGTTGTCTCTCCTAGAAGAGTTGCTGTCCCCAGCTAACGAGCCTCATCTGCCCAAGGGTTCGAACTCGAGACTTGTCTATTACCAACCATGAGCTTTACCGACTCGTCCACGCCGACCCCTTAATGATTAATAATATTTACATTAAAATTAAATGCATTTAGTTAAGCTCAGGCGTTTATACATTTTAAAATAGCAATATGTAAAAATAAATTAAAAAGTCAATATCATTTGTCAGATGTTTTTAAAGATTTACACTCACTAGGTCGACATGATGAGCGATGACATGACGATTAAATACAAGAAAGATAACTCTATTGGGATAGAGGTAGTCGAGTTGCCCTTCAATGGTGAAAGATTCCATTTTTACATAGCTCTACCAGAGGAGGTGAATGGTATCAAAGGTTTAGGTATGTTGTAGGTCATAAACTAAATTAAAGTAAAATGTGGCCAATCAAATGAAGAAAACATTTTTTAACATAATTTAATACAATCTGGTGGCACATTTTCAATTTGTTCTTCAAAATAAATGTCGCTACCTTTACAAAATGTGAAGTCACTATGTATATGTCTTGTTTCTAAAGAAAAATTTCTAGCAACGCCAGGAAATGTCGATACACTGTTCGGTGGACTTAGATCTGTATATTTGGGTGTCAGCATTCCAAAGTTCAAGATTGAGACAACTTTAGGCCTGGTTCAACCCCTGAAAGATATCGGCATGGTGGAGGCTTTCAGTCCTGGTTACGCAAACTTTACTGGAATCATAAGAAAAGGTAAGCTGTTGAACAGGTAAATGTTGAATAGGTAAATATAAATATTTAAGTTATTATCTAGACACTTAAAAGGGATCTGATTTAAATGCTACAGCGTTTAATAACTTGAGGATGTACATATTTATATACCTAACAACACAATGTATGATAATTTCAGACCTAGCCTGTAAACAGTAATTTTACATTGAAAATAACGGGAACACGGCTTTACCCCTCCCCCCACCCGCCAATTACACCTCGCCCAGGAGGACATTACCCCCGGTCATAGCTTAAGTTTCAGCTAGGGTTAGAGCTAGAGTTTGTGTTTGGGCTAGGTCTAGGTCTAGGGTTAGGGTTAGAGTTAGGACTAGGGTTAGGGCTAGGGTTAGGGCTCGGATTAGGGTTAGGCTTTAATCAATGTCTAGAGTTGGGTTTGGTTTTGGGTTAACTTTAGGGTGAGGTGAATTCTTAGGTTTTTCGTAATTTTCTTAAAGTTTTAATTAAGGTAATATATAGGTATAGAGTTGGGGATAAAATCAGGATTCTATTTTGGAGAATGGGAGGAGGTGTTAATTCCCTAGGGGGATAATTGACAGGGGGGGGGGGGGGGTTAATGTCCGTGGAGGGGGGGGGGGGTGGGTAATGTCCTGTAGCCGAAAATAACAAAGCGACTTAAAAATACTAACTTTCCACATAATTTATTGAAAAATAAATTTTCGTGCCCCAAAAAGGTTAAAACACTACATTCGGGCAGCAAGAAATATATATTCATTTAACTAAATGTATACACATTACACCAAAAAAAAAAAATAGAATATCTATAAAAAGAAGATACAATTCACTTTAAAAACAATGGTATCACGGAGATTTATACAAGTTCAAAAAATGCATTTATTGTAACCTGATCTCGGCCACAGGTGGGGTCTTTATCAGCAAGGTCATTCACAAGGCCATCATTGACGTCAAAGAAACAGGAACTGTCGCTGCTGCAGCTACAGCTGTGGTTATATCAATCACCTCTCTCAAGCATCCTCCGGAAAAAAGATTTGTCGCGGACCATCCTTTCCTCTTCTTTATTAGAGACGAATTGACCCAACAAATTTTGTTTCAAGGAAAATTTTCCGGATAATTAAATAAACAGTGAGTTGAATTGGCATGTGTGGTTTCTTAAATTTATTTGCGTGCAAGTTTTGCTATGATGAGAATTGAAATAAGAGAAAACAAATTTTTCCAGACGCAAATGGTAAATAATAGTGTACAACATCAATTCTTATCTATTTTCAGTAAACGACAACAGTGGTAGCAGTATATATATATATATATATATATATATATATATATATATATATATATATATATATATATATAAAATGTTACGACCCTCTTCTCTAAATCTTTCGAGCTAGGTAGGAAATAGTAAACAAGAACAAGAAAATGAGAATAAATAACCACAAGTATCAATGATTTCGACTATTTATTGCCACTATAACACAAATACAATGAAGACAGAGAAAAATACAACTATCTACAACAATTTAAGTCCTTAGTCCGACTACTCTACTTTGTTCCTTACGGTCTATCCTAGCCTTGGTCTACTACATTACAGAAATCTCGTGGCTAGCCACCAGCTAACATAGACGTCCTGTTCAGGTGTGGGACAGGAGGGGGGGAGGCGTTAATACACACTAGCATCAACGTTGGACTCAGTAATATAACAGTGTCAATGCGACTACAAGTGTGCGAAATAATGGCTAGTCAAAACACCGCGAAATATGCTAAATTAAATGATTTGTATCAAAAAGCTTATCCTTCCAAATTGAAATATCAACTTCAAAAAGAGGTTAATAGCCTATGGCTTAATTTAAAGTGGCAGCCAGAAGAACAATTTACAGCTAAATTAGTTGAACTGCAGGACGTATCAGGATAAATCAGTCCCGATCTTTATCATTTAGGACCAGGCTAACCAAAAGGATACAGGTAAGAGATGCATTTCATTTTAGGAATATAATATTTTTGGTAATAAATATTTTGGTCTCCTGTTTTATTAATGGGATTTTTCGGTTAGTTTGAAATATGAAAATGATAAAAAATGTTGTAATATTATATACACTCAGAGTATATACACACTTAATGCAGTTGTTTGAGTAATAGTGAAAGAAGATTATGCAAAAACTTATAGTCAGTGTGGGCGTCCACGGGGGGGGGGGGGGGGGGTCCAAAATCCCAAAAATGTGTGGACGTCATAAATGGATGACCCCCAAGGGTTTGGTTAAAGAACACGGGGGTAGGAGTTAGAGAAGAAACAATTGAAAATTCAAATACACACACACACATCTATATATATATATATATATATATATATATATATATATATATATATATATATATATATATATATATTTAAAGCGAGAGAGAGACAGAGAGAGAGAGATAGATAGATAGATATAGATAGAGATATACATATCCACAGTTGTACCTATTTTTTTCAACCTATGATCTATAGGTTGAGTTGCGACCACTTCAAGGCCACAAAGGCTTTATCCAGAATTGAGCCATCCAATGTAACCCTGGAAGAAATTGCTTTAATCAAATCTGTAGCAGTTCGGTAGTTTAATGACATGTTCTATTTTTTTTATTTCTCATAAACAAATTAAAATATATCTACTCACACATATACAAATACACACACATATATATATATATATATATATATATATATATATATATATATATATATATATATATATATATATATATATATATATATAACATAACATAACAGGTAAAAGCAAACAGCTTCATTTAATATTAGGTTAAAAACGAAACACCAAAAGATACATTATAATATTATCAATCCCTGAGAAAAATACATAGTTCTTTTTTTATTTATTTCACTCACTTTGTAGTTTCCTACAAACATACACAAACAGAACATTTATACTAATTTATATCTTGTTGATAATAAACATACAGAGGATCTGTTTGCATTATATAACTACTATAATAATTTGATAATTTTTTTGTATGATTTTCTTAACAGTGACATAAAAGTGAATGCTCTGCGAGTTAATATCAAAATACTTGTTACCAACTCAGGTAAAATGAATTTACCTAAGTAGGGTAAACATTTTCTAAACACATCTGTATTTAAAGCAGTAATCAAATACACACGCCATTTTATCAAACACATAAATCAAGCACAAGATTTGCTATACGACGGCACGATGTTTAGTTAATAGCAATGCTAGCCTCTGTTTACAATGTCAAAGTTTCATTTACTTGCGTATACTTATATTGTTATTGAAGCGTTGAGGATGGGGGTAGTCACCTTATTGCCAGACTAAAAGACAAAGTACATTGTAGAAAATTCGGGAGCTGGACGTTTTCCCGAAAGACACTTGCCCGAATGCCATTTGCCCGAAGGCCGATTTCCCGAATGGACACTTGCTCGAATGCGACAAATACCCGAAGGAACACTTGCTCGAATGCGACAAATACCCGAAGGAACACTTGCTCGAATGCGACAAATACCCGAATGAAAACTTGCCCGAATGCGACGAATGCCCGAATGGACGAATTTCGTTTGACAGTTATTTGAAACACCTCTCCTATTCCGCATCAGCATTCGTGCTAAATCATATTGTTACATTATTTAGATTCGTTTGCTCAGTACAGTAGATATCAAGTTTACTCAAAACCATTTTAGATATTTAGAGATCCGTCATTAACCATCTGGTCTCGCTCCAGTAAATGACTGAAGTAAACAACACAGCTAACACTGTACACATTCTAGGGACACTCAAGGGACATAACTATGATATATAAAATATAAGGGACGTTACAAGAATTTACAAGACAAAACGTAACACTTATAACTGCAGTCTGTTACAAAACACCTGGTATTGAATTATCATAATCAAAACTTCAAATCGCATGAGCAGAATGGTCTAAAGTGTTTCTTTAACATCATTAATGATTTGACGATTACTCTTTTAAAATATGTTTGCTTTATTATTTATAATTTAGCTTATCAAGGCATTTAAATATAACATAATGACAATGTCATATAGTACCATCGATCATACTTATATTGAGCAAAAAAAAAAATTGGAAATTATATTTGATGTTTTCAGGCTCATTACCCCAACTTCCACCCTGCTATATGACGAGCCCATCAGCTACCTGGGAAATGACCAAACCAAAAGGCTACTGGTCACCTGGAGAAGTCTGGACATCTCTGCTCTGTGACCATTCCTACCTAACCCCAAGTCTGGCACTAGACTGTCTACGTGATACTAGTATTTGGGTGTTCGGGGATTCCAATAGTCTTCGTCTGTATTGGCCGCTTCAAGACTGGACACAGTGCAGCGCCACGGGGAATGGAGCATGGCCGCAGAAAGAGGTGTGCAAAAACAAAGTGAACAATATCACCTTGACATTCACCCCACACGAATACCCGCTTCATCTTGGTGCCTCTTGGGTATCTATGCTCCGCTACGATGGTGTAGCCCAGCATATAGACGCCATGCCATCAAATGAGAAAATCATTGTCATAATCCACTACTATCTTCACGTTTTGACGTCCCATTTAAGTTTTGCCGAGCTACGTCTTCGATCTGTAACTGAAGCCTGCAAGCGACTTTTGGACAGAAACCCTGATGCAACAATAGCTTTCCGTGGTCCACACGTGGCTTCACTGGAGTACGAAATAAATCACACCATAAGTGGAGACAGTCTAGGAAGATTTTATTTTAAAATTATTTTAAAAGTATTTAAAGACTTAATGAACAGAATAATTTTTCTAGACGGTTGGGACATGACAATAGCTTTGGAAAACTCAGAATTTCACCCAACAGAAAACGTCCCAAAATTTCTAATCAATGTTTTACTCTCATTTAGGTGTAACACCACAGGGTATCATAGACGAAATTAGGATTTTAAATATCTTACTGTACCAAACAGGAATCTGTTACCAGAAAATCCTTGTAAATATTTGTATTATCAAGTAGCACCGAAATTAATAATAAAATGGTATGGTGAAGGTGTTTGTTTTTCTTAGTTATGGTTTGATCAGCATAATGTTTAGACTAGATGCAGGCCAGTCTATGGTTACGTATACCGCTTTGAAACATACAGGAGTGAAATCTTTATACTACTAAAACTCAAGTTAGTTTACGTGTTTCAATATATATTTATTTTTTTGTTTGTCTGATTAACTACTGTAGATGATCTACGCTATATGCAGAAATGTAAAATAGTATGTAGGTAGAGAAATTTTTTTTTCAGACATACTGTTAATCACAAATTTATTTAAAGACGTTAATTAATTTATTGATTTATTCATTGGTAGATTAAGCACATTAATTTTAAATTTTTCAAACAATGGCTTTACCTTGACTGAATAGTGACGTCACAAGTTTTGTTTACTTTTTAGTACAATAAGATGGCGGCTTCCATCATAGACTTTGTGGCCCATTCAAAAGTTTAATGCGTTCTAAATCTAATTTTCTGTCGGCCATAACTTTAACAATACGTCCGTTTGCTGTTTTTATTACGTTCCAACGCTTATATAAATTTTGTACTGTCTTTTTTATTTAGTTTTGCAATAAATTTCTCTAGCTCTACAATCTGACCAAGAAAGTCATTTATAGATCTAAAAATATCAGGTGGCCAAGAAAGCTATTTATAGATCTAGATCTAGAATCTAGGTAAAACCAAAGATTAATTAGATACATACCAACGATTAATTAGATAAAAAATACAGTCCATTTTATAATCATAATACATTTTTAGTCCTTAAATACTTGATATAAATCTTTGTGATTTATCTCTCTAGATCTCGAATAGAATTGGTCTAATGATTAGATCTAGATTCTAGATCTAGCAAGAGTTACGCAAAAACTAGACTTAAGACTTAAGCAAACGAGTCGTAGAATCTAGATCTAGATAATTCTATCTAGATCTAGATAAATTTCAGACCTTTATTATTTTATATTAATCTGTGTTTAGCTATGTAATTGGCTAATTTAAGATACAATTTAATTTGAAAGTTACTACTACTAGACTTAGATCTAGATCTATGCGCGTAAATCAAGTTGCATAAGGAGACTCAAAGTATTAAACTATAGTATAAAAAATCACCAGTGACGTCACGAGTTAAATAGCTAAGTTGTTAGTGTAATCGGCTGTCTTGCGGGTGGCACGGGTTCTAGACCAATACGTCAATGTTAATTTTTTTCAATTTTTTAATAATTTTTTTAGATGTGAATGATAAAGTTGCCTATCTGAACTTGGCGGGATACAGGGCAGATGAAGTAGATTTTATCTGTTTCTTTGTCCTAAGCATATGAAGGGATAGTGTGGTCAGAGACATGCTCGGCAGGAATCGTTTTTTTTTAACGATAAAACTTGTTGTCTGAGGCTTGGCGGGACACTGGGCAGGTAGGCGGGTTAAGTAGAGTTGAGTAGGTCACCTGTTACGTCAGTATATGAAGGGATAGTCCGAAATCGGTGTTTTTAAAAGATAAAAACATCTTTTTGAATGTGGGTTCTGGTTATTTTGTGACGATAAGTGACAGACCTGATGTCATTTATGGATGACCCTCGAAACTAGATAACGGGTAGTCTAGTATATTTTAAAATTGGTTACCGTATTCTAAAAGGCTTATGGTTGAAGATTTATAAAGGAAATTCTTGATTTCTCGTGAAAAGTTTGTTGGCATTAAGGTGTAATCCCACAGTGTATTTTAGAAGACGTAAACATTTTAGAAATTTTACTGATGAATCATAAATATATTACACCAACAAAAACGACTCCAACAACAACGACCCCAACAAGATCCAAAGAGACGATTTGTTGCTGAAGTGAAACCAATGGCATCTGCTGCTTTCTATTCAGAACGTCTGGCCTGATGAACACATTGTTTTACGAGATTCTGAGTTTCTTGTGAATGTTCGGACCATTAAAAAATCGGTTTTCGTCAAACCCCATGTTTTTACAGTAAGTTGTCTAATTGTTTAACTATTCTTAAGCTTCATGATGGCGAATCTTGCAGTGCTGTGTTAACTCACACAGCTGTTCCGCCTTGTCTTCAATGCTGTTTCCAGCCTTTAAGATTTGTTCAGAACGCATTTGAAAAACTCGGAAAGCTGATTTCTAATGGTTCCAATCAGTTGATGCGAGAAAACAAATTTTTCAAGCAAATCGAATATTTTATCATATGTGTGAAAAAATGTACAAAATGACGTCTGGTTTTTTTTAAGGCTATAAGTTTTCGAACAAATAAGTACTAGCAATATACTAAAAAATTAGCTAACCCTTTTATTTTAACTTGGATTAGTAGAGTCAGCCTGTTGTGTTAATGGGAAACAATTTTTGTGACGTGCATTGTTTTAGCATCCCTTGTCTCTCCGGTTGACTTAAAGAACGGGTTGAGGGTGGTTTTTAAAAATATTTGAATAGATAAAATAATTCTAAAACTGAAAGTTATCGATGGTTCCCTAATGGCTTTAATTTTTTAAAATGTTTTATTGCTTGCCATATTTTTACAATCTTTTAAATTAAAAACTGGACCTAAGCGAGAATATTCACATAGGTAATTGAGAGGCCAATTAAATATTTTTAAAATTATGCAAGGTGTAATTAAAACTAATTTGATTATAAAATCCTGACAGTTCGGTTTTTGTGGATGAATTTGACGTTTTAGTATTTACAGTAATTAAACAAAATTTCCAAAATAAAATAAAAAAAAAAGCAATTTACTTTTCATGTGGTTATGGCGATATAAACAATGACATGCGATAGGCTAGCATACATTTTATTATACAAAATGTAAAAAATAAACCGGGAGTGATCTCCCCTAAACTTTCTCGAATATTGTTATTTAAAGAAGAGGGGATGGGAACTCGGGATATAGACATGATTTTTAATCCATTTTAAATACTTTAACTTTTTTTTTTAGAATCTCGTAGATCAAAGAATTGCGCACCAAGTGAACGCCAAAATATATGTATATTATAGTGCGGAATATTATTAGTACTTTATAAATTCACATTCGTTTTTTTCGAAATCGGAAATAGCGTAAATAACTACTTCCGATCAACGGAAATTGCTCAAAATTTGACAGAAGGTAGAGAATTAAATCTTTTACTTACATGTTTAGTTACATTTATCTATCTAAAATAGTACTAGAATGTCTAATTAGGAAAACCATAGTAAGTGCCCACACCACAAAAATCTATACATAAATAAACCAAAACATAAATCAAACACTTTTCACCTTTGAATCTATATTTTGTATACATGAGCAAGTTAGGGACAGGGTCTTGACAATAAATATTTACTTATACATAAATAAATACAAAGAATATAAATATTAAAAAGTTTACTTAAAGAGTTTAGACTTGAGTATTTAGAAAGTGGTAATCTCTATTATCATTCCTTCCTTTTAAGAATATTTTCAAGAAACCCCAGTATACCACACATTATTTTTAAATGTATCTTAACATCATGAGTAACCCCATCATAACCAATCACAATGTAGGATATTTGTAACAACCGCCAGCATAACCAATCACCATCTAGCCTATTTGTAACAGCCGCCATCATGACCTATCCCTATGTAGCATATTTGTAACAGCCGCCATCATGACCTATCCCTATGTAGCATAATTGTAACAACCGCCATCATGACCTATCCCTATGTAGCATATTTTTAACAGCCGCCATCATGACCTATCCCTATGTAGCATATTTGTAACAGCCGCTATTATAACCTATCCCTATGTAGCATATTTGTAACAGCCCCCATCATAACCTATCCCTATGTAGCATATTTGTAACAGCCGCCATCTTAACCTATCCTCAGATAGCATATTTTTAACAACCGCCATCATAATCTATCGCTATGTAGCATATTTATAACATTCGCCATCATAACTCCCGTTTAATAATTTTTTAAAAATAACCAGTACCACGGTCCCAGTCTTTAATAAGCCTATCTATTGAAACCCCCACCAGAACGTAGATGAAATTGAAGATGATGCCCAAGACGATGCCAAGAATGTTGAAGGTTCAAGCTTTGGCAGCTGCTTGGTTGGCTGCATGATAGTTCTTTTCATCTTTCAACTTGTTGGCCTGGGAAATAAAGAACAAATATTATAAGGGCCAAGATGAAATAGAACAAATATTATAAGGGCAACATTATGTTGACCTTTGTGCAACTAAAACAACAGAACAAATATCAATAGGGTAATATTCTGAGACTAAATCAATTGAACCAAACTTAAGAACCATCACTCTATCGTGTAGATTTTCAAACGTGACATTAGAGTTCACAGCGTGTATTGAATCTGTAAGCGTGTTGAAGAACCACTTCATAGCGCACGTTATATGGAGCAAAGGTTGACTGGCATTCACGAGTGAAATATGTTAATGTCTGGGAATCAGGAAGTGGCATTCACGAGTGAAATATGTTATTGTCTGGGAATCAGGAAGTGGCGTTGCTAGGTCGGGTGCCACCCGGTGCGGCACTTCATGGTGTCACCCCCCCCCCTAAACACACCAAAGGAAAAAAGAGTATATGTATATATATATATATATATATATATATATATATATATATATATATATATATATATATATATATATATATATATATATATATATATATATATATATATATATGTGTGTGTGTGTGTGTGTGTGTGTGTTGTGTATGTGAGAGAAAGAGTAGGATTGGCGGCTAGGGTTGACGGCTAGGGTTGTCGGGTAGGGTTGGCGGTTAGGGCGGTGATCCCACATGCCCTCCCAGCAGTCACAGTATATAAAGAAAACAATAATACACTACATACCTGTGCAACTCATACACCTGTTTTCGTGTAGGTGGGATATAACCAGATCAATAGTGTCGTCATGATCAAACACGCATGCTTGCCACGCTTGGTTAGTCAAGCATGTCACATTCCAACAAAACACACATAGACCACGTTTATTTCCTAATGTTGATGTGCTACTGGACGAAATCCACTCATACTTTAAAATGTAATGTTCATCATTAGATAAAAGATGCGGGGGACGTTTAGACAAGTTTTACCAGCTACTGCTGTTGTCACTGTTGATCATACAAAAAATGTAATAGCTATATTTTGGTAAAAAATCAGATTGATACTAATCGTTGTTTGTTTTTTATTTTTTAAATCTCCAGCATATACATGACCAGATATTGTGATATGGAATTACCCGGTTCCATGACAAATGATCTCAGAACAAATAATCTTAGGACAAATAATCTTACGACAAATAATCTCAGGACAAATGATCTCAGGACAAATGATCTCAGGACAAATTATCTCAAGGACAAATAATCTCACGGACAAAGGTACAAGGACAAAATATATCAGGGCAAATGATATCATGGACAAATGATCTCAGACAAAATATCTCACATACCCCTATGTATCGTTAAGTACTTCCTTTCAAGCTAATTTTTAAAGTAGCTAAATTAATCTATAATATGCAATTGCCAAATTTGCTTTGATAATAGTAAAATTGAGTTAAAATTATAACTTAAATTATTTAATAAAGTGAAATAAATGTTATGGGTATTTTCCCACTTTAAAATAGAAAGTAGAGCCTATACTAGGTTGACACCTTGGAATAGGTATCTCATATTGTACCTCATACTTTTCCTCCTGTGAACTATTTTGTAAAGTCGTGGTAATCAGCGAGTATCCACAGTGGGGGTCAAATATTGTCACCGTAAGATACGAACATCTAGAGACGACCTGGTCGAATGGTAGAGCGTTGCTGCTGTCTCGAAAGTCTCGAGTTCGGATCTTGGTCCTGAACAGTGCTGACCACATCCTCCCTTCATATTCCGAGGCCAAAAAACACATGCACTCTATTTTATATGTTCAATGGATCAGTATGTTTAAGTGAGATTCTTTAACCTTTTTTATTTTTTATTTTTTAGGAACATTTCAAACAGTCCATCTTCATCAATCAGGAACTGTGCACAATAGAAAATACCGTTTATTATAAAATGACAGAACAATAAATTTTAATTAGTATGAATAAACAATGTTAACTCATATAAGTGTCTTTATGGACACGCCCAAACATTATGAAACCTCAACTAAATCTTGTTTTAAAACACCGTTTTCTAAATCATAGGGATTTCTAAACTTGCTTATCAATAAACAAATCTTTTTGCTTTTTCTAGCCTTTATTCAAAATGATATATACATTAAAATTAAAATATTAATTAAAAATGATAACTGGCATGTTATATGTTCACAGAAAACAGTAAAATATCAACCGCTGATGTGAAAGACTGAATCTAAACACAGATTTTAAAAATAAATTGAAACAATTTTAAAATATACATTGAAGCAGCCCATTATTCTTTCTTATTTAGCCAATGACCATCATCACGACATCTTCTTATTTAGCCAATGACCATCACCACGACTTCTCATTATTTAGCCAATGACCATCATCACGACATCTTCGTATTTAGCCAATGACCATCATCACGACATCTTCTTATTTAGCCAATGACCAGCCCCATCACAACTATCCCGTAACCTACAATCTTAAGATCCCTGATAGAATGTAGAAGATAGTAAAAATGATGCCCAAGACGATGCCGATAATGTTGAAAGTCCGGGCTTTGCTTGCAGCTTGCTTGGCTGCTTGATACTTCTTTTCACCTCTCATTCTGTTAGCCTGTAAACATATAACAAAATAACAGTCAAATTTATGTTAGGGTGGGGGTTGTTTTAACCGATTGAAGACAGGTGGTGGATGGTGTTAGTCTCTCAAATCCGTGCATTTTCATTGTATAATATGGAATAAGACCTGGCCAGTTTTTCAAATTCAAGAAAACATCACATGCATTCTTAATACAAGTCAAAGATGACAAAAAAATCAAACTTACATGTTTAAATACAATGAAAACAATACACTGAGACCCTGTCCAATATTCGCATTCAATGTATTCCCCTTGGGAACCTGATACAAACACAGTTACATCCTTTCATGAATTTACACTTGTGTTCTACACGATCTAGTTCATCACACACAAAGGGCAAGGGCGATTCCCCGGCCACAAGGACAACATACCCGTCCTCTGGAACAAATATCTGGCCCCAGATTAAGATATTAGGCAACGAGCATAACATCGGGCCACTGGATCGAGACATCGGGCCACTGGAAGGAGACATCAGGCCACGAGCATAACATCGTGCCACTGGTACAAATATCAGCCACATAGAAAATGGCCACTGGTTTAAACAGCAGATCACAGATGTAAACATCTAAAACAAAGCATATATGTACAGGAACAAGACGTTGGGCCGCTGTTGTAAACATCAGGCCATATCAACAATACATCAGCTGGGCCTTTAAGTCAGCCCTAAGGCTGCTACCCTGAGGCCTCGACTAGCCTCTAGCCCTAGCTGTGTGTGTGTGTGTAAGAGAGAGACCTTAACACAGCCAACCTTCCTCATTTATAGGCTGTCCAACCAAACTTTCCCATCAACCAAAACCATCTGCTCGACCCGAACTGACACAGGTAGTGACCTTCCGACCATCAATCAAGGAGAAATTTGACCAGCGCTTCGGCTGTCTTCATTGTGCCGGAACAGGCCATAAAAATGCAGGCGGCGATCTGCCCACCGTGGTCAACTGAGCTATGACGTATGGCCATGAGAAAGCTAGGATCTGACCATCCAAACCGCTGATTAAATTCACACCTCGTGAGGCGCACAACTAGAGTCCGGGGACCAGGTTAATCAACGTGACCTAAAGCCCATAATTTACCTGTGACACCCTGTCAGACCAGCGTGCCGTGGGACTCAAACGCCATCTCGTGAGAAGGGGTGGGTAAACGTTAACAAAAATATAACTTCAAAAATAAGCAAAATCATGACAACAAACAAGCTCATCAACATAGAACGACCTAATATTCAATACCTTAAAATTGCCTGCACTATACTACTATTCGAGTTTGCCTCTTCCTGGGTAATGAGCAAACGAGTAACCCTTTTACTTAAATACAAATATTAAAATAACCAGCCAACAATAGAGTACCAGCCAACATTTATGTTGTCTTAAAAAATATGACAAAGTAAACCACAATTCAACAAAATGTTGACATTTGGAACAGTTTAAGCAATTAAGTTCTCTTTAAAACTACACACACTGCAACAAAGTGTTTTATGGTCCATTGCATGCAGATCGATAAATACATTTTTTTTTTCTATTCAAATCAAAACTGACAAACGAATCTCACAGATCTTATTTGAACCATTAATAATGACTGGCTACCACGGGACGCCTAGTATACTACTTCTGGTGTGCAGAACCTATGATATTTGAAACTATTTACCACATTTATCTTCCCAGGTCTATTCTTACTATTCTCAGCGACAGTACAAAGTTTCGTGGCAATAGGACAAAAGGTGTAGTAGTGCATAAAACACAGACAACCACACAGACACAAGCTTTCATGTATAGGGGGCCCATATATATATATATATATATATATATATATATATATATATATATATATAACATATAACATAAGCGGGCTGGTAGTGTGTCAGTCCTTCCTTCCGTCATCGCTATAGATTTTGGAATCATAAAAGTAAACATCGCACCATGCAGTGCTTTTCAGTGCATCGCAGAGTCTTATTAAAAGTTATTTTATAGTTGCCACTGTTTTTACTCTTTTGCATAACGTAAAGAAAATATTAAATACACGCACATTGCTAAAACGTATTAAAAGTATCAATGTCAAATGTCATTTTTGTTTTTTTTTCCTATAAACAGTGGATACATTTTCATAACAGTAGGTCGAAAAAACTATTTAATTCAACATTTTTTTTAATTTTTGCAAGGGAGGTATAATAAATAAATAAATTTAATTCATCAATAATTTAAGTTATTTTTTTTCTAATCACTACCGCATTGATTAGTATATGTATATGTTAAGGTTTATAATTAAAATAGAAAAATGTTAAGATTATTTAACTTGAATCATAGATTATTAATGTCAATAAACTGGGAGTGATCTCCCCTAAACTTTCTCGAATATTCTTATATAACACAACGGGGGATGGCAACTCGGGATATAGACACTATTTTTAATCCATTTTTAATTTCTTAAACTTTTTATAATAGAATAGAATCTCGTAGAAAAAGAATTGCACACCAAGTGAACGCCAAACAAAATGTGTATAATATTGCGGGATATTGTATTTTATAAATTCACATGCGTTTTTGAGAGATCGGAAATAGCGTAAATTATTACTTTCGGTCAACGAAAATTACTCAAAATTTGACAGAAGGCAGAAAATTATATATTTTACTTACCTGTGAAATTTCATTTATCTATCTGAAATAGTACTCAAGTAATAAGTTTTAGAAAAATTATAAATAGAAAAAGTTCCACTTCCGGTTATTGGAAATCTCTGAAAAGTTTAAACAAATCTTCAAATTCAATATAATACTTATAAATGAAATTTCATCAACCTGGCTATAAAGGTACTCAAGTTATCGTGCTTACATACACACATACATCCATACACACACACAGACATACGGACAAGATTGCAATATTATGTTTTTCCGACTCAGGGAGGTTTAAAACGTCGAGATTTGCAAAAATCTCGATTTTTTTTTGCGCGATTACAATACTTTCTTCATACTTCGCATATACGAGAAAGTAAAAAAGGGACAAAAATATATTGTATTTTACTAACTGTAGTTTAAAACAGCGAGATTCATATATGTACTTTTAAAATTGTTCAAAGGGTAAAGGGTTTCAAGTCGAGGTTAATTTCGGGCGCCCGGAGCAAGCTATCAATTTACCCCCACCCCCCACCCCTCCCCCCCCCACGTATTGGCTATATTTATTCATGCTGGTGAAAAAGCCCCCCCCCCCCCCCCCCCCCTTCCAGGTTGAAAAATGCTAGTGACCCTTTCTACTGTGAATAATTTAATTCCACAGACTAAAACAAGCTTGCTTCTACCCATTTTGGCGACCCCTTAGGATCGGCGCCCGGAGCGACCGCCCTACCGCCCTCCCTTAGCTATGCCTTTGCTCAAGTGACATGGACTTACATTTATTGAGAAGACGAGGCCAATGATACCAAAGGGTAGACAGCAGCATAATAGGACGCCAACGCTCAAGCATACGTAGTCTGGCACATGTTGAGCAGGTTCCTGAAATTGTACAGAAGAATAAGTTGTGGCACATGTTGAACAGGTTCCTGAAATTGTACAGAAGAATCAGTTCTGTCACATGTTGAACAGGTTCCTGAAATTGTACAGAAGAATAAGTTGTGGCACATGTTGAACAGGTTCCTGATATTGTACAGAAGAATAAGTTCTGGCACATGTTGAACAGGTTCCTGAAATAGTACAGAAGAATAAGTTCTGGCACATGTTGAACAGGTTCCTGAAATTGTACAGAAGAATAAGTTGTGGCACATGTTGAACAGGTTCCTGAAATTGTACAGAAGAATAAGTTCTGGCACATGTTGAACAGGTTCCTGAAATAGTACAGAAGAATAAGTTCTGGCACATGTTGAACAGGTTCCTGAAATTGTACAGAAGAATAAGTTGTGGCACATGTTGAACAGGTTCCTGAAATTGTACAGAGGAATAAGTTCTGGCACATGTTGAACAGGTTCCTGAAAACAATAAGTTCTGGAACATGTTGAACAGGTTCCTGAAATTGTACAGAAGAATAAGTTCTGTCACATGTTGAACAGGTTCCTGAAATTGTACAGAAGAATAAGTTGTGGCACATGTTGAACAGGTTCCTGAAATTGTACAGAAGAATAAGTTCTGGCACATGTTGAACAGGTTCCTGAAATTGTACAGAAGAATAAGTTCTGGCACATGTTGAGCAGGTTCCTGAAATTGTATAGAAGAATAAGTTGTGGCACGTGTTGAACAGGTTCCTGAAATTGTATAGAAGAATAAGTTGTGGCACGTGTTGAACAGGTTCCTGAAATTGTACAGAAGAATAAGTTGTGGCACATGTTGAACAGGTTCCTGAAAACAATAAGTTCTGGCACATGCTGAACCGGTTTTTGAAATTGGACAGAACAATAATTTCTGTCGCATGTTGAACAGGTTCCTGAACTTATACAGAATAATTAGTTCTGGCACATATTGAATAGGTTGTTGAAATATTCAGAACAAATAGTTCTGGTACATCTTACATTTGCCTAAAATAGTTCAGGACAATTTGGGATCGTGTTAGATAATAGAATAAGGCTACGTGATAATAGATATTTCTAAATATATTTTATATGTTTTTAAATATATTTAAATATAGTGTGTTTTTTTTTGTTTTTTTTTGTTTGCTTTTTTGTTTTTGTGGCGATCAATAGCAAGTTCATAAAGCACTACCTTCAATTTTCTTTATAGTTTTTATATTTTCGCCATTTAAAATGTGATGAAAGGGTGAAAAAACTAAACAGAATTTTTAAGTTTTTGTAATTCAAACAAATTGTGGTTTCAGGTACCCAATAGAGATGAGTAATAAGGTTAATAGCGAAGTGGAAATTGGGTACCCATTAAAGCTGAGTTGACTCAGGGACATCCTTCTAACACGAAACCCTTGATTCAAGTACCATCAATAAGGAATTTACAACCACAACATCAAAACAAACAACATATAACGTACCTGGATGAGTGGGGGCACATAAGCAGGCTGGGTCGTGTATATATTGGTCTGAGGTGGGGCCACATAAACATGCTGGGCCGTTGAAGTACTCATCTGATGTGGGGCCACATAAGCAGGCTGGGCCATGTATGTAGTGGTCTGAGGTGGGGCCACATAAGCAGGCTGGGCCATGGATGTATTCGCCTGAGACTTGGACCTTGGGATTTTACACCACATAGGGTTAGTGTAAGTTAAATCTTGAAGAAGTATTTCCTCCTGATTGGTTGCGCCTGATGGGGGAGCTTGACCAACCAGAGGCGGGGTGTACACGTTACCGGAAGTTGAATCTTGTGACGTGTTGGTTCGCAGGTCGCAATATTTTGGTGGTGGTTCGGTGTCGGTTATGTATGCTAGGTTATCGTCGCCTTTTGGGTAGTGGCGGTGGTCATGGTGCTTTAGTCTATCTTCATGGTGATCATCGCAGCCCTTGGCCTCGTTGTTGTTACTAGACTGGTCATTTCGGCCATTGTATTGACCAGCATACTGGTTGTCATGCTGGCCATCACGACTAGCGGGAATTTTGTCCTTGTTTGGGTTTTTAATCTTGTCACCATGTTGGTCAGTGTGCTGGTCACCTATGACTGATTGGTCTGATGTGTTAATTGGAGCCACAGGTTGTCGGATCTCTGGGCTTATGATGTCATCTTTATCTTTAGGACTTACTTCCTACAGGACATTATATATATATATATATATATATATATATATATATATATATATATATATATATATATATATATATATATATTTATATTTATATATATACATTGCTTAGAATTAATATAATGTGAGGAAGTGTCTTTATGTGCAGTTAATAAATGTAGGAATGTGAAATCTAACGGAATGTGTACCAGTGATGAAGTCCTCCATTTAATATTGTAAATAGTGTAGAACGATTTTTATAAAGAATTAAAACTGATTTTAAGCAAAAACATGTTCAATGTCAGACTGCATAATGTGTGCCCTAATCACATGAAACTGTCTCTAATAGAATAAACAAGACTTAGCCAAAGTATGTAACAAATTATTAATCTACTTACTTGTCTGTGTTCTGCAATTGGAACCGTTTGGTCCATTCTGTAGTTAAATTATAAGTCTTGATTATATTTGTTGACTGAAATATATTAAATCAGCAACAACTATATTATTTAAATATGTAAAAATAAACATCTAACCACAGCATATATTACCAAATAGGAAATTTTAAAATATATATTAATTAGGTACAACATTTAACATAAACATAATCCATGAAATGAAATTTAAAAGTTTATATATTTCAAATTTCATTCATTTATTAGCATTTTATAACATAATATTACTTAAAACGAAATTTAAGGATACATAGTTCAAAATGAATACACGAAGTAACATCTTAAAATATATTACTTAAAAGGAAATAATAAAAATATTTTTTTAGTGAATACACATAATTAAAAAGACAAAACTATGTACATACTTGTTTCTCGGTTCCAGCGTTATAGCCACAAATGAAATTGTTGAGCAATAAAAGCGTAACAAGAAATCTTATATTCGGTAAAATGCATCTGCTCTGGCCCCTAGCGAGTGGTATGCACAGGTAACCCAACGCACAATTCGGGGACTGCATCTGTAAACCGGTTACACTACCGCTAGACACAGCAAGTCACTCAGGTGTACACTTTACAGGCAGTAGGGGGTAAATACAAAGCGTTGAAACGACACAAATCGAACAGCGTCGATGTATCAGACACATGCAG